>NC_092861.1:97336775-97369980 GCF_032062135.1 Pyxicephalus adspersus
CTTACCCACCCCCAAACAAAAATAAAGGGCAACATGATCCGAATAAGGCACTCATTTCTCATTCCTATCTGTGACAGTTTCTGTACAACTCACCAGGGCTACGTCAATTCTACTCCTCCATTCACCCGAGAAATAAGTGAAACCTGGCGTCCTTCCCCTATAGGTGAACACATCATATAACCCGGTCTGGGAGATGATTTGGCTGGGGACCCTGGCATCTCCACGCCCTGTTCTTCCTGAGGACCTGTCACTTGTACTAAGGGCCACATTAAAATCCCCAGCCATGATGACTGGAATGGAAGAGAACAGATAGGGTTTTACATATTTGAATAGACCGACTCTTTCTGATATGACTTGTGCTCCATAAATATTAATGAACCGGAATCTTCTCCCATGTATAGTTACCTCTAACATCAGACATCTACCCAGTGATATTTCTGTCAATCTATGGATTATTACATCCCTTGTATTAAAAAGAATGGCAACCCCTGCATAAGGCTCAGCAGCCAGGGACCAAAACGAGGGTCGGGTCTGCCACTCGGCCTCCGCATCACGTACTGACTTCACTGAGGACAGGCGAGTCTCCTGCAGGAAAAAAACATCTGCATCCAGGTATCTCAGGTGTTCATATACTGCATGCCTACTTCTTTTAATTTTTATACTGTTCACATTACTGGAAAAAATACTTAAAGGGAACTCCACCATCATAGTGCAGAGGAGCAGAGCAATTACTCTAAACATGGCAAATCAGAGTCTGAATCCCCATTGCTGGTTTCCATGACTGATTCCTCCATTTCTGGCCCTGGAAAGGATCTTTGCTTGGTAGGTGGATCATCGTCTGACCCAGACTCACATTCTCTTTCTATTCTTTTTAGTTCCTGATCCAGCTCTAACTCATAGGGGTCAGTGTTGGATCCCACCAGCACATTATACATGTTAGAGGCAATGACCCCCTCTACTTCTTTGGCACCTTTTACTTTCTTTACTGGTTTCTCTACCACCATCCATTCCCCCTCAGGCTTGCGGGTAGATTTATCTTTTTTATTTTTTATTTTAGATTGTGTGACTTCACTCTGCACAGAAGGAGAGGGCACAGCAGAGGCAGAACTAACAGATGGAAGTGAATCCTGGGATGAATCTTCTCCAGGTTGTTCACCTGCCAGATGTGTTCTGGTATTATGTCTGACATTAAAGCTTCTTCCTCTAAGACCTCTGTAGCAGTAATCAGCTCCTCATCTGCAGGGTCATTACATAGATTATGATAAACCTGCGAACATTCTCTATGGAAATGGCCATGTTCACCACACAAGTTACACCGCACATTCACACAAACTGACCCTGTAAAAAAAGGAATTTGGCAGGTGATGGGTGACATTATTAGATTGTCTCAGCTCACTGAAACTCTCCAACCCCCTGTCCAGATCCCATCGGCATCTTTATTCTTGGTCAGGTCAGAGACCAAATCACAATGCTGTCTGAGCCAGATTACAATGTCATGGGGGGAACTGACTCATTCCAGAATAAGATATTGACATTCACTGTATCTGGCTTTGAGATTGGGATAAAGGTAAACTTGTCCCAGCCTTCTGTATTCCTGAACCTGCTGAACTGTGCCCAGAATTTATCCAAGTTTGACATTAGCTTAAAGCTGACATCATAACCCAGATTATCTGGGAGGTTAATGACGGCCAGAATATCAGATGGTACAAAGCCCATCTGGTGACACAACAATTCCCGCACCACATAAGGCCTATTGGGTAATTCATCTTTGGGACTTTTATTCCTAAATCTCACCACATTTCTCCTCTTAAACGCTTTCCCCAGGTAGACAGTGCTAGCAAACACTGAAGGGGCCCTGTGGCTCCAAGCGTTCTGAGGGGTTATCGGCCCAGAACCACTACTGGACCCATTAGATGTTTGTGGCTGATTTACTAGAGGGGGAAATCATTTGTCATATCCGGCATCTCCTCATTGCCATAATTATCTGAGCTAGTACATTCAGATCCTTGCGAAATGCATTGCACCTCCCCATCAAACATATTACCCCCAGCATTATCAGTAATGGGAGACTCCTGACTCCCCACACCATGGATCTCTACATTCTCAAGTGAGTCCATTATCTGGGCTGCACTGCTGTCCATTGCTCCCAGCTGAGCAGAATTTCCCCTTAATACCTCTGCAGATGTACCTGGTGCAAAATGAAAGTTCTCACTGCTGCCTGTGGTGATAGTGGAGAGTCTCTCTTCTGCTGCTGAAACTCCCTGGTTACATTGCTATCCTCAGACAGGTCTTTTCGCTGTTAAGAAAATATTGGCAGTTGCAACACAGATTTCGTTACCAATGGCATACTGGTGGGTTCCTCAGTTCCTTGGAAATGATTTTTATTCTTATAAGTCTCTCCTATGGGTCCCAGTTGTTCCTGGACTGAGTCGATCTTCCCAACCACCGAAGCTAAGTTCCATAGCCAGTGATTTCAGCTTGCTGTCATACAGAACCTCCTTGGAGGGATTTGCAGCCTTTAATTTATAAATTCCCTTTGTCTGGCTCTGGATTGTTCTCATTGCTTTCCTCAGGGTTTCCATTTCTTTTACAAGGGCTGGAATGTTCTGTGCTAGGCTCAGCCCAGGCTGGCAGGCTGTTACTTTCTGCTCGGTCACCTCTGCCGAGTGTTTGAACGTTGCTGGGTCCTCAGATGGACTGGAAGCCATGTCATGCACTGCCCCCTTCCCACTCACAGGTGATGGACGAATCTGCGGTGATTTGTGGGTCGCTGACCCCATCTCAGACTGGAGCTTTGTACTGATGGTTGTATTTGCAGAAATCTGGGAGGATTTCTGAGCTGATGGAGCCCCCGAAGGCGCATTTGTTGGCTTTTTAGTACTTTCTGCACTGTTTTTACTTTGCTGGGCTCTCAGGCGGGCTGAGCGCACCTGGCCGGTGGGGATCAAAACTTGTTGCTGCAAATTCTCCTTTATTGTCTTTTGTTCCAAGGAAATCTGCCTTGGCGTCTGCGAAATGGCCGCACTGTGCTGGGCCGGTACTGCCCCGCCATCACCTCTCTGTGGGGTGGACTGACTCCGAGTCACCCTCTGAATCCCCTGTGGGGTGGGCAAAGCTTTCTGTGCTGCCCCAACACTGCTCTGACCCGACTGCACTGACTGCTCCAATACTGGGCTTCCCTGGACACAACTTCCCATCTGCTGTACAGGTTTATCCAATTCAAGTTCATGTTTCATACTGTTCTTCACATGACAAACATCTTTATCAGAGATTTCACAGCTTTCATTCTTATCAATACCTGGAAAATCTGTTGTATAGAATCCATCAGAGTCTGCATCTTGTTTAGGCCGAGAAGCCTGGGGCTTTCCTGGGGAACTTCCCCACCCAGGGCAGCCCAACCCTGGGCTAGAGCGAGACATCGGACAGAGAGGAGCACAGACAAGCCTGCAGCTGTTTCCCCAGAAGCCACACCCACAATGACAGAGTCTGGACGTGGCGCAGCGTGAGTAGGCAACAGAGTGGCAGAATGAGAGAGTGTGGAGGTGGCAACAACATCAGGAGGCCACAGGGTGGCACAGTTACATAGCGTGGAGGTGGCAGCAGCATCAGGAGGCCACAGAGTGGCACAATGACTGAGTGTAGAGGTGGCAACAACATCAGGAGGCTACAGAGTGGCACAATGACAGAGTCTGGAGTTGGCCACAGCATCAGGAGGCTACAGAGTGGCACAATGACAGAGGGTGGAGATTGCAGCAGCATGAGTAGGCCACAGAGTGGCACAATGACTGAGTCTGGAGGTGGCGGCAGCATGAGTAGGCCACAGAGTGCCAGAATAACAGAGTGTGGAGGTGGCGACAGCATCAGGAGGCCACAAAGTGGCCCAAGGACAGAGTGTGGAGGTGGCGGCAGCAGCAGTATCAGGCGAAGACCAAAGAGTGGCACAATGACAGAGTCTGGAGTTGGCGACAGCATCAGGAGGCCACAGAGTGGCACAATGACAGAGTCTGGAGGTGGTGGCAGCATGAGTAGACTACAGAGTGGGACAATGACAGAGTCTGGAGGTGGCGACAGCATCAGGAGGCCATAGAGTGGCCCAAGGACAGAGTGTGGAGGTGGCGGCTGCAGCAGCATCAGGCGGAGACCACAAAGTGTCAAAATGACAGAGATTGGAGTTAGCGACAGTATAAGGAGGCCACAGAGTGGCACAAAGACAGAGTGTGGAGGAGGCACCAGCATAAGTAGGCCACAGAGTGGCACAATGACAGAGTATGGAGGTGGCGGGGGTATGAGTAGGCCACACAGTGGCACAATGACCGAGTCTTTAGTTGGCGACAGCATCAGGAGGCCACAAAGTGGCAGAATGAAAGAGTGTGGAGGTGGCGATTGCATCAGGAGGCCACAGAGTGGCACAATGACAGAGTATGGAGGTGGCATTAGCATGAGTAGGCCACAGAGTGGCACAATGACAGAGTCTGGACTTGGCAACAGCATCAGGAGGCTACAGAGTGGCACAATGACAGAGTGCGGAGGTGGCAGCAGCATAAGTAGACAACAGAGTGGCACAATGACAGAGCCTGGAGGTGGCTGCAGCATGAGTAGGCTAAAGGATGGCACAATGACAG
Source organism: Pyxicephalus adspersus (assembly GCF_032062135.1). Lineage (NCBI taxonomy): Eukaryota > Metazoa > Chordata > Amphibia > Anura > Pyxicephalidae > Pyxicephalus > Pyxicephalus adspersus. The sequence continues at coordinate 97,341,398 of NC_092861.1, forward strand.
AGTCTGGAGGTGGTGAAAGAATCAGGAGGCCACAGAGTGGCACAATGACATAGTGTGGAGGTGGCGGCAGCATCAGGAGGCCACAGAGTGGCACAATGACATAGTGTGGAGGTGGCGGCTGCATGAGTAGGCCACAAAGTGGCAGAATGAAAGACTGGGGAGGTGGCGACAACATCAGGAGGCCACAGAGTGGCACAATGACAGAGTTTGGAGTTGGCGACAGCATCAGGAGGCCACAGAGTGGCACAATGACTGAGTGTGCAGGTGGAGGCAGAATCAGGCGGAGACCAAGGAGTGGCACAATGACAGAGTCTGGAGTTGGCGACACCATCAGGAGGCTACAGAGTGGCACAATGACAGAGGCTGGAGGTGGCGGCAGCATAAGTAGTGTCCCTACAGTGGAGGCTGAGGACACGGTGAAGGATGAGGAGGCAGAGGCGGACGTTGTCGCAGGACCAGCAGCGTGAGAACGTGGAGGCGAAGCTGTGTCACCTTGCTAAGTTGTTGGTGTGGCAGTGCAGGAACCACATTCACCCAGTGGGCCGTAAAGGACATGTATTGTCCTGACCGTAGTTTCAGCTCCAAACGTCAGCGCTGCTGTGCACTTTGGCAGACACCGACAGGCTCAAGGACTGGCCCACCTACTGTTCTACATATTTGTGCAGGGCTGGTACTGCCTTTTTTGCAAAGAAATGACGGCTTGGGACTCTCCACCTCGGCTCGGCACAAGCCTCCATTTCTCTGAAAGGTGCAGAGTCCACCACTTGAAAAGGGAGGGACTGCAGCACCAGCAACTTGGACAGGAGCACATTAAGCTTCTGCGCCATTGGAGTGCACGCATACTGTTGTCTCTTTGCAATTGCTTCAGTGATCGATTGCTGACCTCTGCCTGCGGCAGAAACATTTAGGCCTCTGCCACTTCTCTGTGCATGGCCTGGCACTTCTCTATCTGACATAATTTTAGCTGAACTAAATAAATTAAAAGCAAATTAAAACACCCCTAAAAGTGACAAATATATTTCTCTTTTTGTACAGAAATAGGCCACTAAACGCTTTTACCACAAATAACTGCAACAGTGAAGTGCGTATATATTTTTCTTTTTGTACTCAAATACGTCACTAAACGCTTTCACCACATATAACTGCAGAAGTGAACTGCGTATATATTTTTCTTTTTGTACTCAAATACGTCACTAAACGCTTTCACCACATTTAACTGCAGAAGTGAACTGAGAATATATTTTTCTTTTTGTACTGAAATAGGCTACTAAACACTTTCACCACAAATAAGTGCAACAGTGAAGTGCGTATATATATTTTTTTGTACTGAAATAGGCTACTAAATGCTTTCACCACAAATAACTGCAACAGTGAAGTGTGTATAAATTTTTCTTTTTGTACTGACATAGCCACTAAAAGCTTTCACCACAAATACCTGCAACAGTGAAGTGCGTATATATTTTTCTTTTTGCACTAAAATAGACCACTAAACGCTTTTACCACATATAACTGCAGAAGTGAAATGTGTATATATTTTTCTTTTTCCACAGATATCAGCCACTAAAGGCTTTTCAACATACCACTTGCACCCCAATAACAAGAACAAATTGCTGGAACGACAGAGCTGTATATTGGCTATTTGGATCCTCAAATAATCTTTCCCTGCATTTGTAAATCGCTTTTCTAGCACTGTCCCTAGCGCCTTCTGATGTCTCTCCCTGCAGTAAGATGCTGTGAAATGATTCCTTACTATCCTTTCCCTGCACTTATAAATCATTTTTTCAGTTTTTTTTCAGAATGAGGTTTTTCCTATCACTCTCCCTAGCGCCTGCAGACGTCTCCCCCTGCACTCAGAACGCTGTATAATGTCTTAATCCAAGATGACTGAGGCTATTTATAGGGGTGTGACATCACAGGGTTGGCTGGCTGCTGCCAAAACACCCCTAAAAGCGACAAATATATTTTTCTTTTTGTACAGAAATAGGCCACTAAACGCTTTTACCACAAATAACTGCAACAGTGAAGTGCGTATAAATTTCTTTCCTACTTTATAAAAAATACAGATATTTCAGTGTTTAATACCTCTTGTTATTTACCAAAAAAGACCGTTTGGTAAAAAAATTATTTCTGTCTTACTATATAACAAAAACAGATATTTCAGTGTGATACCGTTTGCTAAAAAAAAAAATCTGTCCTACGATATAAAAAATACAGATATTTCAGTGTTTGATACCTCTTGCTATTTACCGTTTGAAAAAACGTTTGGTAAAAAAAAATTCTGTCCATTTAAAAAAAACAGATATTTCAGTGTTTGATACCTCTTGCTATTTACCATTTGGAAAACTGGTAAAAAAAAAATTCTGTCCTACGATATAAAAAATACATGTATTTCAGTGTTTGATACCTCTTGCTATTTACCAGTTTTGTACTAAAAAATTTCTCTTCCACTATAAAACAATACAGATATTTCAGTGTTTCGTACCTCTTGCTATTTACCCAAGAAAACCATTCGGTAAAAAAAAAAATTCTGACCTACTATATAAAAAATACAGATAATGCAGTGTGTGATACCTCTTCCTATTTACCAATTGGAAAACTGGTAAAAAAAAAAATCTCTCCTACTATATACAAAATGCAGATATTTCAGTGTTTGATACTTCCTGCTATTTACCAAATATGTCCGTTTGGTAAAAACAAATTTCTGTCCTATATAAAAAATACATATATTTCAGTGTGTGATACATACATCCGCAAAGGACAGTCCAGATCACGTTTGGGTACAAAATCCCTGCTTTCCCACATGCGCAAGAACAACAAACCAAAGCGTGAGCAGTACTTGCGTTCTCTTGAAGGAGGTGCAACCACGTCATCCTCTCTTCTTCCACCTACATTGACTCCTTCTCCATCTCCAACTTTCATTGCTACTACGTCTAAGAAGGTTGGTGCAGGCCAGACTTCTAGCGGCGATTAAGTATGAGCTTCTGCCTGCAGGTTTTGTGGCGTCGGACGATGTTTGAGGCCGCATGATGGGTACTCCAGGGACCATTTCAGCTCCCCTAGCTCCCAGTCCCTTCAGCCCACTCTACCTGAGTTCTACGCAAGGCATCAGGCTATGGGCCCAACAAACAAAAGAGTAATTGAGCTCAATTCACATCTAGCCAAACCATTGGCCTTGCAGCTACAGCTGTACAGCATTGTGGACTCTGCTCCCTTCTGTGATCTGATGGCCAGTTCGGAGAGGCGATGGAAGATACCAAGCAGGCATTACTTCTCTTGCACAGATGTTCCTAGTTTACATGCACATATAATAGGTAACCTCTCCCGGGCATTTTCATTCTCGGTGTCCAGCCAAATCCATGTCACGGTGGACAGCTGGACAACCAGGCACGGAATGGGACGCTACCTGTCCTTCACCGCTCACTGGGTGGCCTTGCATAGCTCAGTGGGCGGTGGTCTGCGGTAGGCATTGCAGCACCTGGTACCCCCGCCGAGGGGTGTGGTGGGAAAGCATGGGCCACCCCAGTCTTCTCCCTCCTTTTCTTTGTCCTCCTTCTTCATTCCTTCTACCGCCAACCCTCTCTTTATGACACTCTTCCTGAAAGGCCAGCAGTGGAGGTCACCGTGGTTAAGCAAAAGCTAGCCATCGGCCATTACTTGGTCAGCGTGGTGCATGGAGGCAGCGGGGCCCTTGGTACAGCCACACAATTGTGCTATTTTAACATTGACCAGTGGCTGCAGATGGATGCACTGTGCAAGGTACTGGCCCCCTTTAAGTAGGCCACAAACGTTGTGAGTCGGGAGCAGTCAGGCTGGAACATTGTCATACCCATCATCTTTCTGCTTGATAATACCCTGTGTGGTCTGATGAAAAGTGGCGATGGGTGAGGAGGGGAAGAAATGGGGGAGGAGGATGAGGGTGACAATATACTCCATAGAGCACAGCCAGCATCAGAAGGAGCAAGAAGTGAAACTGGCCTGCCTCAGGATTTTCAAGAGGAGGAGGAAGAGGAAGACGATTGTGATGATGATGAGGGAGACCATGTTGAGGCTGCTGGATAGGACCTGTTCAACCCACGATTGTGCTGTCACGCCCCAGGCATTGTGCGGCGATGGAACAACAGCTTGAAGAGGAGGAGGTGGGTGATGAGGAAGAAGATGTTTTGGTGCCTACTGAGGGACAGGAAGAGGATGAGCCCAGGGAACCCCTCTTTCATATGTGTGTCCACATGTTGTGATGCCTGTGGAGGGACCCCCGCATTTGCAGCTTCAAAAACCCGGGATGATTACTGGCTGGCCACCCTTCTGGATCACCGCTACAAAGACAAAATGTCACAGTTTCCACCCAACCTGGTGCAAGAGAAAGAAAAGGTGACCCGTCCCAGCAAAAACTATGCCACCAGATGTGTGAGGATTTCGGCGCACTACATTTTAAACAGGGAGCTCAGGCGGACACTGGCTTCACCGTAACCTCCTGTAGCAGCAGCATACTGTAACAGTAGTGGCAGCAGGCCGCACACATCCTAAAGTCTAGGCCAGGGTGGGGGAGGGGGTTTCTGGATGCCTGGCGAAACCTAATGCGTCCACCTCAAACAAGTAAAGTGCAGGGACATAACCATTGAGAACGGATGAAGCGCATGGTGCATGATTACGCTGGCTTTTTTCAGGCTGGTGGTGGTGTTGACGACAGCAGTTATGGGGAGGATGCCTGTCCTGACAGTAGAGACGCCAATAATTTTTGGGTCAACAGGCTTGAAATCTGCCCACAGTTGGTACAGTATGCCATCAAGCTTCTTTTGTGCTCGGCATCCAGTGTTCTGTCTGAAAGAACCTTCAGTGCCACTGGCGGGTTGGTCACGGACAACCGATCACCACTGTTGCCAGAAAATGTCAATCGCCTCACCTTTTTGAAAATGAACGAAAGGTGGGTTACTTACACCTATCCTCCTCCTGATGTTGCTGCTGCCATCTGTCAGTACTCCATTCACTAAAATTGTAATACACACTTCAGGGTGTCTGGCATTGTCAATGCACTACACCCAGTTCTGGATGCCAGTTACCAATGCGGTCCCCGCTCCGTCTCAGGGCCCACTGCCTCCTCCTTCTGCTGCTGCCACCTGTCAGTACTCCATTCACTAAAATTGTACACTTCTGGGTGGCATTGACGATTCACTACACCCAGCTCTAGATGCCAGTCACCAATGAGGTCCCCGCTTCGTCCTAGAGCTCACCGCCTCCTCCTCCTGCTGTTGCTGCTGCTGTCTGTTAGTACTCCATGTACTAAAATTGTAATGCACTACACCCAGCTTTGTATGCCAGTTACCAATGTGGTCCCCACTCGGTCTCAGGGCCCATGACCTCCTCCTCCTGATGTAGCTGCTGCCGCCTGTCAGTACTCCATTCAGTAAATTTGTATTACTCACTTCTGGGTGTGTGGCATTGTCAATGTACTACACCCAGCTCTAGATGCCAGTTATCATTACGGTCCCTGCTCCATCTCTGGGCCCACCGCCCTTATCCTTTCTGTTGCTGCCGCCTGTCGGTACTCCATTCACTAAAATTGTACACTTCTGGGTGGCATTGATAATGCACTACACCCAGCTCTAGATGTCAGTTACCAATGCGGTCCCCACTCTTTCTCAGGGCCCACCGCTTCCTCCTCCTGCTGTTGCTACTGCCGCCTGTCAGTACTCCATTCACTAAAATTGTAATACACATTTCTGGGTGGCATTGATGATGCACTACACCCAGCTCTAGATGCCTGTTACCAATGCCGTCTCTGCTTCTTCTCAGGGCCCACTGCCTCCTCCTCCTGCTGTTGCTGCTGCTACCTGTCCTTACTCTATTCACTAAAATTGTGTTACACACTTCTGGGTGGGTGGTATTGTCAATGCACTACACCCAGCTCTAGATGCCTGTTACCAATGCCGTCTCTGCTTCTTCTCAGGGCCCACTGCCTCCTCCTCCTGCTGTTGCTGCTGCTACCTGTCCTTACTCTATTCACTAAAATTGTGTTACACACTTCTGGGTGGGTGGTATTGTCAATGCACTACACCCAGCTCTAAATTCCAGTTACCAATGCGATCTATGCTCCATCTCAGGGCCCACCGCCTCCTCCTGCTGCTGCTGTCTGTCAAAAATTGTATTACAGACTTCTGAGTGGCATTGACGATGTACTACACCCAGATCTCCTAAACACTTACCAATGCGGTCTCCCTGGCGATAGCTGACCAGAGGCCACACACTGCTACCGCCCTCGCTGACCAACGCTCCATCTCCGGTCCTCCATCCCTTTGCCCATTGTTACCGTGCTACTTGTCCGCAACTTTATGGATGGCATTCCTAACACATGTCTTCCAGGTCAGGATGCCAGCTATCAATTATTTTTATTAATAAACAGGATTTATATAGCATAAACAAATTTTGCAGCTAAATAAATAAAATTGGGGTGTGTACATTAAATGCATTCTTCTGCTGTTTTGACAGCAGAGACTGTTGCTAGTGGGTTGAGTTCACCCTTTCTCAATGTTCTAATGTTTATGCTGCTTTCTGCACGCCGTCCATCACGCAAAAATCCTATTCACCTGCTGTCCCTTTGTCTGCCATTTTCTGGAACACCACAATTTTATGGGTTGCATTCCTAACACATGTCATCCAGGTCATCCTTCTGGAATGGACTAAAGAAATTAAAAGATAAGTAACTATTGAATATATTAATGGAACAACTAAAGGAGATCTGTGTATTTACATTACAGTAAAGATTTTGAACAGGCAAAGAAGAAAATTGTATTTTAAAAGGTACATCAGCTTTACATTTTGCCATCATTTTTTTTCCATCATTTTCAAACAGTAAGGTAAGTAATTTTCAAAAGTAAAAAAATAAATGGCGATTACTGAGATGGCAGCAGTCAATTATGAAATAACTTAAAATTTTTTATCATAAGGGTTTGAAAGTTGGTTAAGTAAAAGTCCAGGCAGGAAAAATAACAGTAACATTAATATTAATGCAACAGCAACAACAATAACCCTGAACAATTTGACTGTTCAAAATCTAAAAATGGGAAGACATTTTAGGGGCAAAACAAACCTAAAGACATGTGGAGGGGTATAAAGATAATGGAAAAGAAAGAAAGAGAGAAGGAAGAGAAATGAATCACTACAAAGCAAACACATTATGAGCAAGACAAATACTCAATTCAGGACCCCAGGTATCATCAAACTTAAGCTATACTCTCATAATTACTATGCTAATCTTATCATTGGTCATTATCCAATTCAATTTAGTAGTGTTGTTGTTCGAATTCAGGTCGTCCTAATGTTCGAATATGGCTGTTGGAATTCGGGTCGACCCGACCTGAATTTTGCTGGATTCGACTCCCCGAATTTGACCCTCCCACAATGCCTAGGGACCTCCCCCATGATGCCTAGGGCCCTCCAATAACAGCAGGGATGCTCCCCTCCATGTTTGTTGTGGGAGGCAGCCGATTGGCTGTCTGTCACTGCATGCCACACAGGCAGCCATTGGCCTATATAAGGCCAGGGCATGCCTGCATTTACCACTCCTGACAGTGATTTGCTAGCATCACAATCTTTCTGTGCTGCTTGGCTTGCTTTGTCAAAGTAAAACAGTGCTTTACTTAGACTGTGTCACACTCACACTATTAGTCAGATAGATTGTTGGATTGTACTATATTGGTGCAGTCCTGAAATCTACTGTACTCAGATAGGTAGAGTGTTTCACTGTTAGCTAGCTAGATAGATACATAGATACATTGATAGATAGATAAATAGTTAGTCAGTGTGTTACATATACTCAGCCAGAGGCAGGGGAAAAAATACAGATATTTAATGCTGATACCACTTGCAATCTATCAAAATAAATATACAAATTTCTGTATTTCTGTAAAAAATACAGATATTTAATTCTGATACCACTTGCAATCTATCAAAATAAATATAAAAATTTCTGTATTTCTGTAAAAACATACAGATATTTAATTCTGATACCACTTGCAATCTATCAAAATAAATATAAAAATTTCTGTATTTCTGTAAAAAAAAATACAGATATTTTATTCTGATACCATTTGCAACCTATCAAAATAAACAGAAAACATTTCTGTATTTCTGTAAAAAAAAAAGTACAGATATTTCATTCTGATAAAACTTGCTATCAAAAAAGTCATAAAAATTTCTTTAAAAAAATACTGATATTTAATTCTGATAACAATGTATTGTTCTGTATTTCTGTAAAAAAAAGTACAGATATTTCATTCTGATCCTACATTCTATCTATCAAAAAAGCGAGAAAAGCTTAAAAAAATACAGATATTTATTTTTGATACCACTTGCTATCTATCCAAAAGGACAGAAAAATGTATGTATTTCTCTACTAAAAATACAAATATTTAATTATGAATCACAGCTCCCTGAGGGGGATACTCAGTAAAAAAAAAAATAGCTAGTTACACAGCTCCATTGCAAGTTATTGACCTCGGAGACAGAGTAGAGGTAGAGGGCCACTAGGGGGAGGAGTAGAAGGAGATGCTGAAGGCTGTGAACTTGCTCTTCCCATCAAGGTGTCAGCAGGCCGTGCAGCAGTTGACGACTAATCAGTACACTCTGCAGAGGGGGTGTTGAAGTCATTGCCGATCCAAGCCTTAATAATTTTAATAAAAGTGACTTGGTCGACATTGTCTGCAGAGAGACATATCCCCTTGTCACTTACTATGCCCCTAGCTGCACTGAACGCTCTTTCAGATAACACACTTGTGGCCGGGTAGGCAAGGATCTGAATGGCATGTTCTGCCAGCTCCAGCCACTGCCCAAGCTTGGATACCCAGTAGCCCAGTGGGTCCTGGCTTTGCAGGTTGCAGATGTCTCATGTAGAGCTCAGGTATTCCTGCACCATGACTGAGTACCGCTGCTGAGTGTCATTGGCAATTGCTGCACAACTGGCAGCTTGCTTCCGCTGAAAAAAAGCCTGCATAGTTTGGCTTAGACGACCTCTGCCGCTGCTTAAAGCAGTGGTTTGGCTCCCATGGCTGGTGGAACTTCCATAGGGATCCCTGCTGCTGATGCTGCTGGCAGCCGGAAAGGCTGAGCACATGTCCCTTACAAGCACTTCTTGGTAGTGCTGCATTTTAGGTCCCCTGTATTGGGGCAAGATCACTTGTTGTATCTCAGGCTTGTAACGTGGATCCAGTATCGTAGCAATCCAATAGTCGTCAGTCTTTGTTTTTATGTGTTGAATGCGTAGATCTTTGGCTTTGCACTCTTGCATGAAGGCTGTCATGTGGCTCAAATTACCCACAGCTGAGGTAATTCTGGACCCACACTCCTGTGGGTCGAACAGCAGCACAGGGTTGTCCTCCTCCTCCGCCTGGTCTTGCCATCCACGGAACATGCCGCCTTGTGTTTGGGTGGATGGATGCCATGTACCCTCAATATCCTCCTCTGCCCCTTCCTCCCCTTCTCCCATGCCTGAAATGTCTACCTCATCCTCTTCCATCCCCTCTTCCTGGATTTGTGGTGCACTATGTCTAGTAGGCACGTATGTCCGAGATGATGTTTGAAACGTCATCTCTTGATGCAGCGTCCGCTCTGTGTCATGTCCGAAATCCACCATCATCTGTTCCAGCAGGCATATGATGGGGATGGTGTCACTGACACAGGCCTGATCTCTGCTGATCATCCTGGTGGCCTCTTCAAAAGGTGACAATACAGTGCACAAGTCCTCAATTTGCAGCCACTCTGCAGGGCTGAAGAAAGGTAGTGTAGGTACACGTCTGAAACGAACAGACTCTGCCACATAATCCACCACCGCTTTCTGTTGTTCAGCCGCTGCTGCAGTATGTAAAGGGTGGAATTCCAATGTGTGGCCACATCACAAATAAACTGGTGCACGGGCAAGTTGAGATTTCGCTGTAAATCCACCAATCTGGCACTGGCTGTGTACGACCGGCGGAAATGCTCTGACAACTTTCTGGCCTTCAGCAACAGCGGCTGGAGGCCTGGGTAATTCCTAAGGAAGCGCTGTATTATCAGGTTCATGACGTGAGCCAGGTAAGGTACATGTGTGAGTTTCCCACAAAGCAGGGCTGCAAGCAGATTGGCCCCGTTGTCACACACGACCTTGCCTGGCTGAAGTCTGTTGGGAGTTAGCCGTATGTCCTCCTGCTCCCGCAAGGCCCTTAGAATGGCTGCGCCCGTGTGGCAGAGGGAATCTTCCCACTCCATGCTTGCTTGACCAACCAATGTAAAGCAGGAACACATTTTTCTGCAAAATACTGTCGCTTAGGCATAACGTACTGCGGGTTCGCGCAGCGAACACATTGGAGTCCACCAGCTGGTAAGGGAGGAGCTCTAACGCAATCAGCTGTGCAATTGCCACATTGATTAGCTTTGTTTTGTGGTCATTTGGGCCATATTTCCTCTTGCGCTCCAGCATCTGTGGTATGGAAGGTTGGATGCTGCTAATGCTAACCACAGAAAGATTGGACGATGGGGTAGAAGTTTTGGGGGATGGCAAGGATGCCTGGTCTTTACTGCTAGCAATGCAACAAACAGCAGCTGATCTGCGTTGGAGTTCCTGCTCACCGCTGGTGGAGCATGCAAAAGGTAATGCTCGGCTACATGCCCCACTCAAATTGCTGGCAGCAGCATGGTTAACTTTGGTGGCAGAAGGAGGAAAGGCAGCAGAGGAAGATCGAGCAGTTTTAGCTTGCTTCTGGGGCGGAGGTGTTCGCACAGAGCTCTGTGCTTTGACCAGGTGTTCCCGCCAGGTTACCGGGTGGTGGCATTTTAAATGAGTGCTCATGCAACTTGTTCCTAGTTTGTTTGGGTTTTTGCCTTGTTTCAAGTGTTGAGCACACAGTTTGCAGATGACCATAGTGTTGTCATCACTATGGACATTAAAAAAAGCCCACACGGGCGATCATCTAACTGTGCTGAAAGGTCCTGGAGCTGGTGCTCATGGTGGCTGTCTGCGGTTGTTGAGGCATAGCTGTGGTGACAGGCAGCTTCCGACGATGGACGACTATGACTTGCCTCACTGGTAATTAAAGTATGCAGAGCGTGGGCAGCTTTTACCCTCTTCCTCCCTCTCCCCCTTTGAAGGCGCTCTGCAACCTCCTCTCCCTCTTCTTATTCCTTCTCCTCCTCCTCCTCCTCTTCCTGCCTATGATGATCTCCTTGTTCGCCCCATGTCTGATCAAGAACATCATTATCATCATCATCAGAAGAGACAGTTTCCCTGTATGTGCCGAAAGGAAGCAGCGGCCTTTTGGAGCCAGTTTGAATTGGCTCGTCTGGCTCAGAGTGTTCTGGTGAAAAGTAAGTGGGGGGAAAGCCTGTGAACTGACTCTCTTCGTCAGATGGGTGAAAAAACTGAGCATCTTGAAGAAATGCTTGTAGCTCCGTCTCTCCCACCCCTCGGTGGGACCTCTCTACATACTGCTGTACACGAGACTTTCCAGCCGCTAGAAGGAACAGGTGTATCATGGACTGTTTGGGACACCTGTTAGGCCTGTGTCTGGGACTGGAATGAAGAGGGGGTACAATCACTTAACCCAGGCTGGGTCATGTACTCCACTACCTCTTGTTCATGGTGTGGTAATAATGGATGCCCACCACCAACAGCAGTGCTTCTTGTTCTTGGGTTTGCAGCTAAAAACTCATACTCCTTTGCTTGCCACCCCTGCCAAAGCTGCCCTTTACTCTTTGGCCAGACATTGGCGCTGATTCCGCCAAGCCCGTTCCGTTTCATGTGGTTTCGCTAAATAGTAGGTACGGATTGGAATCTCGTTCATCCATCCATGTCTCCAATAGCTACAGCTTCTTCACTGTCCATATAGGTGATGGCCTAAACCTCTAATGCCATCCTTGCTCCTTCTCAGGGCCCACCGCCTCCTCCTCATGCTATTACTGCTGCTGCCTGCCCAGTAACCAGCTCTGGATGCCAGTTACCAATGCTGTCCACGATCTGTCACAGGGCCCACCGCCTCCTCCTCCTGCTGTTGCCACCTCTCAGTACTCCATTCATAAATATGGCATTACAGCCATCTAGGTGGCATTGATGATGCACTACACCCAGCTCTAGATGCCAGTTACCAATGCAGTCCTCGCTCTGTCTCAGTGCCCGCCACCTCCTCCTCCTGCTGCTGCCACCTGTCACTTATAACTTATAACAAAGCTGTGTAGCTGGCTAATTTTTTCACTGAAAGACCCCCCTCAGAGACCTCTGCCTGTACTCTGAAGCCTGTGTATGGCTTGTAATGGAGCGGTGAAACCTGGTGGCTAATTTTTGAACCAGAGTAACCCCCTCGTGCCCCTCTCTGCCTCTAATCGGAGACCGTATAAAATCCGGCATGTTCAAATGACCGCCCCATAAAATGGCCTTGCCAGCAACAGAAAAAAAGACTTCTTTATTTTTTTTGTACTTGTACAGTGTTGCGCAGAGCTGGGGAGTCATGACATGTCTTTTTAAATGTATTTATAGGCTGTAGAAGCTCTACACAGTCCAGAAAAACAACCCAAATTTTTCCCCCATTGACTTTAATGGAGTTCGAATTCGACGTTCGATCACCCGAATAATTAGGCATTATTCAACGGAATAGTGGTCGAATCGAATAGTGAGCTATTCGACCAACACTAGTTTGGAGTGATGACATTTAAGGATATAGCATTTTTTTTTTGAAGTATAGTTCTCTTTAATCCAGAAAATGTAATGATGACCCTGAGATCTGGGCAGGAAACCCTGAGACTGCACAAACATGGGTCTTGAAAAATTCACATTTCTTTTTACTGACAAAACATGTACATTTTTACTAACTACCTCAAATATGTGAATAAATCAAAATAACTGACTAAAACAAATAATTTTTAAACAGTGTAAATAGTATGAGCAATACACACAAACAGTACATTTTCTTGCTTTATACTAAAAAAAGTCAAACAGTGTAATAAAAATGTAAGAGCATAACGAAATGGTAAATTTGGTGAACTGATGTCTTCTAGTTTTAGGTTCTCTTTAATGCACTGATTGTCATACTTTGTAACTTTTGGAGTTTAGTGAGCCTGGGAAAGTTGGTGGGATACGTAAATTCAGGGCACACCATGAACTAAGTCTCTGACTTCCACCCTAACTTGCTCCTCTGCTCTATTTCACCCATAGGTGATGTGTTGTAACGGGGCACTAAGGCATTCTTACTAGTTTGTGGATTAGTCCAGGAGCATGACAGAACTCTTAAGCTGGAGCTAAAGCTGGTAAATTAGTACAATCTGTGCTTGTTCAGGGGATCTTCCAAGGAACACAGAAGAAAATCTGCATAATGACAGAGGTACCTGCAGGTTCCTTATCATACATTTTTATTCTGCAATGTTAATTATGAAACCCACAGGCACAAAAATCTAAATTTTATTTATGATGGAAACACATATATGTGTATGTGTAGAAAGAAGAGTATTCATAGTTTCGTCTCCCCGGTATCAAACTTATACTGGCGCTGTGGGCAAGAGCATGTTAGTATGCTGCTTATATATTGGCCATGCCCCCTGATTTGCTTTTTCTGGGACCAGGTTATATCTCTCATGGAAAGAGTCATCACACACCACATACCTGCAGACCCCTGCGGTTTCCTTGCTCCACCATAACACCATGTAAGTACATAGTATGACCCCCTGAAATTGTTGTATATTTACCCTTGTTTGTTATATAAATTACATATCTAATTTCTATAAATTTCATTATTAAAAAAAATTTGAAATAAAGAATGTTAAAAAAAAGAAAGGGAAGAAGTAGAAGAAAAATGCTATACTCAGAATGTACCTTGTCACTCTCACCTGCACATGTGGGCAGTTCTGAACCCGGACGCGTCTGCTCTTCCAGATCTAATCAGTATGGCCCCTCTCGCCGGCCAATCAAGAAATAGCCTTTTAAACATTTCTAGTTATTTAGCTGGCCGAGACCCAGCACTCAGTGTTGGTGCATCATGTCTCCACCAGTGCTGAGCCCCCCAGCTCTGCTAAGCATTTCCTATATTCTTGTTGGTTAATTGCTTTCCCTGTCCAGCTCTGGTGTTAACCCCTTGTTACATAGTTACATAGTAAATGAAGCTGAAAAAAGACATAAGTCCGTCAAGTTCAACCACTAGGGAAATAAACATATCCCAGACATAAAACCCTATGGAAAGTCTGTGGCCCAGTCTGTTGTTTCCCAACCAGTTTCTTTGTGCTGTTCATGTGTTGCTCTGTGTCAGCGGTTATCCCAGTGTCACCTGTGCCTCCTGTTGCTTCCAGTGTATCCTGTGTTCCCTGTGTCATTTGTGGCCCCCATGTCACCGGTGTCTATTTCCTGGATCCCTGGTATTTGACTCCTGGCTTCTGACCTTACCTTTCTTCCTTGCTGCCTGCCTTGACCCCGGCCTTCCTTGACAACTCCTCTGCCTAGTGATTTGGTACCACGTATCATCCTGGCCATCCTGGTGTGCCCAAGGCCTGCAACCTGGTGGTAACCAAGGGCACAACATCCTCACCACTAGAGGCTATGGAGAAGACCTGGTTACCACTAAGACTCTGTATTGGTCCTTCTCATCTATCATCTATCTATGTATCTAGATGGCTTTAACGGGCAAACCCTTGCATGTGGTTTGATGTTTGTTTTTGCTTGTTTTCTCTCAATTTTGTTATTTAGTGTAGAGCTCCATACTTATTTACCAAGAGGACAAGTTTTCAAAACGTTACTGGTGGAAAAAACTTATTCCTGGTCACCATATTTTGCCCTCCCAACTAGTCATGTTTTACATCTCAAATAAATAAATAAAGCCCTATGTTCAGGCACTCCTGATCTCAGCATGGTTCACCAGGATCTAAACACTACCACTTCCATAATACATGACACTTTTTCAACAACCAGATTGTATTCACTTTTCTGAAGAATTAAGGTTAGGGTGGATGGGGTTTCAAATGTTGGGAAGGTCAATGGTTGAGGCTAGAAGAATGCAGGCGTTAGATGGTAAGGAGGATTACAGTTTAGTAAACAAGTCAAATTTACCTATTTAGAGAGTGTGTATGCGCCACCAGTGATGATGGCAGCAGCCTGATCTGCGCGGCTCCTCTCCGTCTCCTAGTCCGGCTCCATCGTAGCTCTCACACGGCATCTAGCACGATTTCCAGACGAGGATTCTTCTCCACACTTGCATAAATCTTGCAGGTGTGGCAGGAAAGACGGGACAAGCTGAAAGATCGATTTTCCCGGTCACAGGAACAGGGAGGCAGACCTAAGATAGTGGAAGTGCGGGACAGCGTGGCACAATCCAAGCTGAAATTGGTTCCCAGCAATTCCCACAGTACACCTCTTGAGAAGGGTAAAGAAAGCCTCATACTCACCACCAGCATTACCAACGCTAAGCTCTCAAGGTCCCAGATCTCCTCAACCCAGTCCCAACCATGCCATGCATGTATCTGTACCTCAGAGCTCTAATAACTGCCTGATTTTTGGAGATGATGAGCAAATATCTGCACAGTTTTCACCTGCTACACAGAGCTCCCAAGCCCCTCTTAATGTATATGCTCCTGGTTTTCAATCCAGTGCTGCTTCATCCAATAATATTGATTATTATAATTTATTGAGATTTGATATTTTTAGGGATCCTAGTGGCAGATTCTTATTAGTACAGGGAACAGTAGACAGCACTGAATTAACTGTGGTTATATATTATGCTCCTAATGAAGAGCAACTGGACATTTTTCACCAGTTGCTCCCAAAGGTCACATATAGTATCAAAGGCTGTTTGATACTTTTGGGAGATTCTAACCTAACATTGGATCAAATGTTGGATAAATCTAATCTCCCAAAATGTAAATACCCCCCAAAAAGAGCTACAAATTCTCCTTGTTCATTAGCATGGACTAATTGATATTTGGGGGGAGATGAACCCTTCAATGAAAGAATATTCTTATTACTCAGTGGCTCACAAAAAAGAAAAGCTAGTATCCGCTCTACTCCATGGTCTGACCATGATCCAGTTCTCATGCAACTGACTAGTTTGAAACGTTCTAGTTCCTCATTTGAGTGGAGACCTAATGAGAGCCTATGCACTGATCCATTGAATAAAGATGAAATACATCTGCACATTCAGAATTTCTTCTCATTCTGGAATTCAGGAATAAATTGGGAAGCTCACAAAGCTGTGATTAGAGGCAAAATCATCAAACTAGGAGCTAGGTTAAGAAAACCCAAAACCAACCAATAGATACCAAATTTAAAGAATACCATAACATCCAGTGCCAACATAAAGATAGTCCTCTCCCTGATTTCCAAACCCAATTCAGTGCGTTCAAAGTCAGAGCGTTTGGAACTTAATCTGCTACTCACTACTAGAGCTGACAAATCTTTATGCTGGGAGTCCATTACCAGAGAGCATATTTGAGAGCATATTTATAGGTAGACTATAAAAACCAGGTAGACTACCAGTCAACAAATTGAGTCCCAGACCCCAAGTTCATGTCTTCCCCAAAATGGAGCTAAAAGGAGGTAAATTGTCACAGCATCCTGAGAATGTTATGGCTATATTTCATGACTTTTTAAATTAGTTATATGGTAAACCCGATCTGGTATCACAACTTGAACTTGACGATTCCTTTCCTAAATTGAAAAACAAACACAAAGCCATCTTGGAGAACCCATTCTCGGTGGAGGAGCTATTGAAAGTTCTCAAGGTACCTAAAAGCTTATTATAAAAAAATGTGGTCCCACCATGGCGCCCCACCTGTTAGAGTATTTAACTACCTCAGGAAAAAGAATCCCTTTCCCCTTGGGGCAAATTTTGACTTCATAGACAAGCCCCAGATGAGGAGGTCCATAGATTTAATATCTCTTTTAAATTGCTAATGGAATCAGGGGCCCATTTGGGAAGCTTTATTTTTTTCATTAGATATTCAAAACGCTTTTGAGAGCATATTATGGCAATTCCTGTTCTTGTTATTGTCTGTAATGGGGTTTAGCCTGCACTTCACCAATCTCCTTAGGGCACTATATGATACACCTTCGGCCACCATCTCCCTTGGAGGCTTTTTTAAATACATTTCTTGTGGTAGCACGGAACATAAATGTGCCCAGTTTGCAGATGATGACCTGTTCAGGCTTCTGGGAGAATTTGAAGGGATTTCGGGTCTATGGGTCAACAGTGCAAAATCACAAGCTCTAAATATTAATGTCCCTGCCAACCTAATTGAGATTCTTACAGGCTCATACAAATTTCAATGGAGTGAAAAATCACTACCAATATCTTGGTATTAAATTGTCCCCCTCTTAACAAACCTTGTACCATACTAATTATGAACCTCTTTTTTAAAGAATTCTCTCAGACCTGAACAGATTGATGAAGTCCCTCTGGTCATGGTTCAGACAGATAGCTCCTAATAAAATGAATGTTCTCCCCAGACTACTTTATCTCTTTCTCACTCTCCCTATCCCCATTCCCATCCAGAATCTACATCATCTGCAAACGAAAATGATGCACTTTTTTTGGAACAGGAAAAGAAGCAGGGTCCAAAAGGCCTCTCTTTGTCCTCCACATACTCAGGGAGGTTTTGGGGTCCCCCATATTATCCAATAACATAAAGCAGCGCAATTATCCCAAATCTCATTGTGTAATGTCTTTGGTTCCAAGCCCCAATGGATAGACTTGGAGGGACTGCCTTGTCCACAGCTTCCTTTATCTGTCCTCTTTTGGACTTCAAAGAAATCTCATCAGGTAAGAACTGTAACAGTTTTCAGTGGTGGATATCCAAAGGCTTCCTGAAAATAAAAGATGTGTTGGATATGAGAGGAATGTTTGCCTTAGACTATCTAACTAGCAAAATAAAACTTCCAGCTAGAGAATATTTTGGATATCAACAGAATAAGTCCTTTGTCTGCTCCAAACTTATGGCTTCCCCTCCTTTTAGACCCACTCCTTTTGAAAGTTCTTGCTAATCTCTAGCTGATATGAGAGGCCAGATATCTTCGCTATATAAAGCCCCTGCCACCCCCTATGCAAAACTTAAATACATGGGTTATTGGGAACAGGACTTTGGGGTATGCGGGGAAAAGGAAGACTGAAATGAAATATTTTTTTAGCTTTATCCAAAGTCCCCCTTTAATCGGGCCTAGTTGAAGGTAATTGTAAGGCCTTTTTGCGGTGGTACCTAGTCCCAGACCGACTATCAAAAAAAACCCAACAATTCCTCCATTTTGTTTTAAAGGGTGTGTGCCTAGAGACACCATGTTTCATATTTGGTGGACATGCCCAAAAGCCCAAGTGTATTGGTCTGCAGTTTTGAAATTAAACTTGGATGTTTCTTCCCATAATGTCGACAAAGCTCCAGAATCTGCATTGTTTAGCGAATTGGATTGCTCCTTACCCACCTGCTCGAGAAAATTGATTAGCCTGATTTTATTACCAGCTCGAATCTCCCTGGCAAAAGCTTGGAAACAACCTGATATTCCCTTTGATCCCATAGCGGCAAGATTGAACTGGATCATGGTTAATTATAAGTTATCTAGTATACTCACCGACAAAATGGAGAAATTTGAGATCATTTGGTCCCAATGGATTAACTACAATTCTCTTTATTGTCTTTCAATTTGAGTACCAATATTTCTAGGTCTCCTCCCTTTTCCTTTCCCTACTTCCTTTGGTTTCTCCCCATTCCCCCCCTTGTCTCTTGTCCTTCTTTTGTGATCCCTCCCCCTCCTCCCATTTTGCCCTTTCTCTAACTATATGTACATTTACTGTCTAACCTTGTTTCAGTTGGATCAGTAAAATAGTGTTTTTTTTTTCTTCCAGTATGTGACATTTTCTGCTTATCCCACACTATGTATGCTTTTTATTTTTTAACCCACACTATGTATGCTTTTTATTTTTTTATAATAGCTAGGCTATAATAGCTATATATAAGATTAATAGCTAGCTATAATAGATAAATAATAATAATAAATAGATAATAAAAACAACTTTATGCTGTAATTCTACTTGTCATAGAGATCTCCAATTTTGTATTTGGGATAGTTCTGTAAGAAGTGAAACCAGAAATGTATGAAAATCAATTTCACATTGTTGGTTACTATTAGCGGGCAAGATAATTCACAAAAATGGGTTTAGCTATGGGATCACAAGCAAATGGATAGTTATTTTTAGGGAAATTTGGAGGGTGTAGGTGATATTTAAAGCCAAGACTTTGGACTTACTAGCAATAATCTTATAATAGGAATGTAACAGTCAGGAGTGAGGTTTACAGGTTGGGTATTATTAAAATCACATCATCGACAAACATGCTAATCTTGTGTTCTGTTTTCTGGATTTTAACCCTTTTAATTTTTGTGTTTCAGCGGATGGCTTTAGCTAACGCTTCCATAAGAAGAGTAAAAAGTATGGTTGGGCACCCTTGGCAAGTTCTGTTGGTGATGTTAAATTTTTCAGATAGTGCTCCTGATGTACGGACTTTAGCAGATGGTTGAGAATATAATTTTATACTTCCTGATTTTTTAAATCATATAAAACCAAATTTGTCTAGTACCACAGGGAGGTACTCCCAGTGAAATGTGTCAAATGCCTTCTCTGCAGGAGCAAAGAAGGACATTTGTTAATTTCACATGATTTAAGGCTATTAGTTATGCTTATGGTGCCATCAGAAGCTTGTCTGTGTTTCACAAAACCTACCTGATCAGGATTGATCAAAATAGGGATGATATCTGCAAATTTATAATTTTATTTTTTATTCAGTGAACAGTCATACATACTGGTATTAAACAATAAAACATACAAATATTATTAACAAATAAGCAGAATGACTGAGCACAGGCAATTTTCAAAGTATTACTAAAAATAACCAAAGAAAGAAATAGAGAAATAGAAAACAAAATAGAGGAAAAGGGGGAGGGAGAGGAGGGGGAGGGGCACGGCATTGCAGGCCAGATTGAATAAAGGCCAGATTTACCACAGTAGGGAACTCATAGCAATATTTCAATGATATCCTCTGTATTCAAAACAGATCGTCGGCATTATCAGCCTCACTGTATACTGAAAGGTACGCTTGAGTAGTGGTATACTGTATCCAAAAGGACCAAGTATTTCGGAATTTATCCGATCTACCGTCCCGGCTGGTAATAAGGTCTTCCATTGCCATAATGTCATTCACTCTTCTAAACCATTGTAACAAGGTGGGAGGAGAGGATTGTTTCCATAGGGCCGGAATACAGGCCTTAGCAGCATTTAAAAGATGTTTGAGTAAAGAAGCATGGTATTTCTTTTTAGACCAATCATTCAAATGTAAAAGGACTAGCTCCGGGCTGTTACGTATATCTACCTCTGTCAATTCTTCAATAACCGCTGCAACCCCTGACCAGAAAGATTGCAACTTAGAGCACTCCCAGAATATATGAAACAGGCTGCCAGCAGCAGCTTCACGACCCCAGCATCTATCATCTACTCCCCCGATACGAGGGCTGTCACCCCCCCAGACAAAGCGGAGAAACTCCTGCCTAAACCTGCAGAGTACCTGTTGTGGGATATAAACCTGGAGGGTTTGAAGCAAATATAGCAATCTCGACATAATATTAATTTTCAGAATGTTGCATCTACCGAACCAGGAGAATGCATGTTGCTCTAGGGATCTTGGTGCCCGAGATATCTGATTTTGGCCACCTAAAAGGAAAGAATGGTGTCAGGGAGTCCACTAACCGAACAAGTAAAGTAAAGGATATTGCCTCTGACTTCTGCAAATTGATTTTATACTTAAACAGCACTGAAAATCTATGAATCTCGTGTATTAAATTAGGCAAAGAGACCCTAGGAGAGGAAACAAAAAAAAGGAGATCATTGGCATAGGCCGCCACTTTATGCACCTGATCATGTACTTCAATCCCATGAATACTTGGGTTCGCTCCAACCTGCCTCAGAAAAGGTTCCAGGACCAGTATAAACAAGAGAGGAGACAGGGGGCACCCCTGTCGCGTGCCATTGCTAATAGAGAAAGGTCTAGACAGTAAACAATTCACTTTAACCTGTGCCGTAGGGGTAGAGTATAGAGACCCAATCCAGGTCACCAAGGCAGAGGGTAGGCCAATATAGGCCAGGGTACATTTCAAAAATTCCCAGTCAACACGGTCAAAGGCTTTTTCAGCATCTGCTGCTAGTAGTAGTGCCTGAAGTTTACGTGAATGAATAAAATTAATTAAATTCAGCGTTCTAACCGTATTGTCTCTAGCCTCGCGTCCTGGTGGAAAACCTCTCTGATCTGAGTGTACAGTAGATTGGATCAGGGGCGTCAGGCGTTTTGCCAGAATGCTGCTAAATAGCTTAATCACAGTCACAGTTCAATAGTGAGATTGGCCTATATAACTAGCACAAAAGTTAGGGTCCTTATCAGGTTTCAGAATTAGAGAAATGTGTGCTGCCAATGTGTCCCTGGGTAGAGTCGATCCCTCCGTCAAGGCATTAAATGCCGATACATAGTGTGGGGAAAGTATTGAGAGAAATTTTTTATAGTACGGCAGGGTTAAGCTATCCGGGCCCGGTGCCTCCCCAGTGGGCGCTCTAGCAAGCGCCGAGGCTAATTCCTCCGCCGTGATCGGAGCCCCCAGGGACTCCACCGCCTCAGAGGACAAGGAGGGAAGTCCCGAGGAACCCTGATATGCCTTAATCAACTCGACCCCCGTGGGACCCGCTGCAGGAACCGTATCTCTGTCTAAATTGTACAACTTATCAAAAAAGGACCTGAAGGTCTCCGCAATATCTGAGGAGGTATGCACTCGCCCGCCCGAGGGGGAACCCACACTGGGAATAAAAGTTTTGGCCCTCTTTTCCCGAAGTGCCTGGGCGAGAGCCTTGCCACATTTGTTGGAGTATTCATAGTAGTAACCCCTGCATTTGGTTAACATAAATTTAGTCTTGTAATTCCCACAAGTAACTCTTTAGTCTCTAATTCCCACAATCTGTTGTTCAACTTCCACCGTGTGCTGCCGTTTATGAGTGGTCTCTAAATCCTGTAATTCTGCCAGAAGCCGATTCAAATTCGCTTCCCTTTCCTTTTTGCACCTATGACCCGCCTGAATAAGGAAGCCTCGTATGTAACATTTGTGTGCTTCCCATAGGTGAAGTGGATTATCCACAGAGGTAGCATTAATTAAGAAATAGGACCTGAGCTCAGTCTCCATTTTATCACATATCTCCGGTGTATCCAACAAGGAGTCATTTAGTCTCCAGGAGGAAGATTTCGGCTCAGTAGGCGAAGCCCGCACAGTCAAGGCAATGGGGGCATGATCCGAAATAGAAATCACACCCACATCTGCCGATATAACTGTCGCTATTGAGGAGTGTTTGATGAGAAAGAGGTCAATTCTGGAGTAAGTTTTGTGCATGTGAGAATAGAAGGTGAAGTCTTTCTCAGTGGGGTGTAGAATACGCCATATATCTACTAGTTGATGCGTCAGACATAGCTGAAGCACCCCTGGTTACATCCACCAAAGGATTGGGGGGAAAATTAGGAGCAGGAGGAGTACCCACAATCCCACCCACAATCAGTGTGCGTTCACTAAAATCTTCAATAACTTTGAGTAGAGACTCCAAAAATAATACCTGGCCATTGTTGGGAAATTAAACATTAACAAAGGTATAGATATGTGAATCAATTGACCCCTTAATCATAACATATCTAACCTCAGGATCAGTGCAACAGACTAGCAGCGTCCAACAAACCGATTTATGTAACAAAATACATACTCCCTTGGATTTGGACTCAGCGGAGGTACTATGATATGACTTATCAAAATAGCGATCAGTCATTTTCTGTACATGCCCATATTTAAAGTGGGTTTCTTGTAAGAACGCCACTTGACACTTACATCTGTACAGTTCCTGGAGAACTATGGAACGTTTAAGGGGGAATTCAGCCCTTTCACATTGAGTGAGGTAATTTGCAATGCCATGGGTGGGAGGAGAGGAGGGGATTGGGTTAGACACAAAAAGGAGAAAAAGGAAAAAGAAAAGCTAAGACAAAAAATAAAACCAATAAAAAACTAAGTAGCAAATCTTATCTTATTGGCCCAAAAATTATAAAAATTCCCTTCCAAGAAGGAGGAGCCGACCTAAGTGGTGAAGAGGTACTCCACAGTGATGAGCATGTGCTCGCCAGCGGCTATAACAACCACTGAGCACTAAGAACCCGCCAATAACCAACCCATGTAAACAGTAATCAACTCTATACCCGCATAGTAACAATAGCAGCTAGTAGGCACTCTCAAGTACAGTTGCAGCGGCATATTTTCTAAAGTGTGAGTGCATATAATGACTAATTTCATGGATCCGGATCTCCCGGGAGCCCCCGGAATGGCCCCAGAAATACCCGTCCCCACCAAATTGCCTGAGCTGATAATGATCACATACACATTCATGTACAGCTAGCAGTAAAACTCAGGTAGCATATAGTATACAGCAGCAAGAATAAACCCTCCAGTGCAAAATTAGCATTCCAATATAGAACAATAGCGACCTAAATGAGGCCTGCCATAATAACTATATTGCCCATGTCACCAGTAGAACAATAAGCTCACATATATTGTCCTAATACTTAAGTTTCGTTAGGGCCAACTTGTGGGCGAAACAGCGGGCCCGTACGGCCAGTCTGCCGCCTGCTCGGGGTGCTCCGTGGTCTCGTAATCCTTGAGGAGGTAGAAGGGAACTCAACAGTCATGGCCAACCAGTCCGGGAGATCAATCGGTGGCAGCTGCAGAAATTCAAACGAAGCTGGCAGTTGAGAGTGTCTATGTAATGCAAAGACAGAGTCACCTTTAGTGATCACCAAGTGAAATGGATAGCCCCTTCTGTAGGAAGCTTGTGCAGTACGGATAACATCCAGTAGGGGTCGCAGGACCCGACACATGCTCAACGTGCTACTGGAAAGATCTGGTAGCAATTGTATGGGTGCCCCATCAAAGTCCATAGGGCCATTCCGCCATGCTTGGCACATTATTTCTTCTTTAATATTATAAAAGTGTACACGACATTATACATCTCTAGGCAGGGGTCTACCAACATCTTGCGGCCCACTCACCCGATGCACTCTATCCAATTCAAGGGCAGCAGTTGGCGGACGGTTTAAGAAGCTATTAAGAATAGCAGTGACAGTAGACCTCAGATCTGTGTTGGCAGTAGCTTCAGGAATGCCCCTAATTCGTATGTTGTTTCTTCGATTTCTATTCTTGTTATCTTCAGTGCGCAAATACATAGAGGTAAGATGAGACTTTATAGCGGCCGAGGAAGATTCTAACGCCAAAAGACGGGTCTCCACACTGGAGGACGAAGACTCAAGCACAGCAACTCTGGTGGTAACAGTCGTAATCCGCTGCCTGAGCCCCTCTATTTCACTCTCCACCCCGGCTAAGTCATCTTTAGAAGGAAGTTGATTCAATCTAGTTTCTAAGTGCCCAGTAGAAAAAACACTTACTTGATAATCCAAAAGAGCAGCTGTAGATGTAGGGAGTAGCACAGGAGTGAGAGGGCACGGATCTACTGTGCAAGGAGGCTCAGGGGAAGCTGTAGGAGAGGCAGCAGGGGCATCCTCATCTGAGTCAGCGTGTCTGTGTGTTGAGGCACGCTGCGGCGCCATCTTGGATTTCCCAGTCAGCAGCCGGAGGAAAAAACTGCCTGAGGCCACGGTGATTCTGAGCTCTGGAAGCACTTGGTGTCTTCTGCTTTTGAGGCATGTGCGGGTGAGGCTGGAAAAACACGGAGCGGGGAGACCAGACTGGAGAAAAGCCGAAGGCTGCACGGAGCTCTCAGCAAGTACATGTTCAAGCCGCCATAGCGGGACCCCGCCCCCTCGATATCTGCAAATTTAAAAGCTATTAACCTGACAGAGACTTTAACATCAGTGTTAAGAAGTGAAAGAGTTGATAATAATTTGTAATGGAGGGATCTTTTCTATCGTTTAATATGGTGACTAGGGATGAGCGAGCAAGATTTGTAATTTTGATCTTGTGGCAAATGGGGCCTTTCTCGCTTACTGAACATGTAAGCGAGAACAGACTTGTGATTCGCCATGGGGTTGTGTTCTCGCACAATGAACGAGGGAAAAAGCAGGGGGCGGTAACGCTGAGAAATTTCGGCACGAATCGCGGCTGGGAGAGAATCATTTGCTCCCAGGATGTGCAGCAAGGCCCAGCAGCCAATGAGGAGAGATCTGAGCACAGGCATATATATACAGGGAAGGAGGGAGGGGTTAGTCACTCTATCTTGTGTTCCTTGTATAGGATAGATGGCGGGGGAGACGTGTATTGTGACAGGGACAGTGTAACTGTTAGCTGCAAAGGTCTGTGTTTTATAGGGCGAATATCCTGTACTACTGTTTAGTATAGAATATTGTGTATGTAGAATAGGTTAGGCAGACATCTTTAATTTTACATGAGCTACTAGCTAGTCAGTTTTGTTCAATTTTCAGCAGTCAGCACATTTAGTGTAAGTTATATTATGTGTATTACACTTTTAGGTACTGACTGACTGCACATGCACTGAAGGTAGAATTGTGGTTGCTGCTACTTGTAGTGCCATGCATAGCTAATCAGTTTTGGTAAGTTGTCAGCAGTCGGCACATTTAGTGTAATCTATATTATGTATTAGTGAGGACACTGTTAGTCATCTTTTTTTCACACTGTACATTCAATAAAGCTAAAATCATTTGCAGTTCCTATTTACCAATAAAGACCATTTGGTACAGTTAAATTTCTGGCCTACTGTAAAATCAATACAGATATTTCAGTGTTTGATACCACTTGCTATTTACCAAAAAAGACCATTTGGTACAGTTCAATTTCTGGCCTGCTGTAAAATCAATACAGATATTTCAGCGTTTGATACCTGTTCCTATTTACCAAAAAAGACCTATTGGTACAGTTAAATTTCTGGCCTACTGTAAAATAGATACAGATATTTCAGTGTTTGATACTTGTTCCTTTTTTACCAAAGAAACCTTTTGGTACAGATGCATTTTTGCCCGAATAAGTAAAAAGATGAGAGGTAGACCCAGAGGAAGGCTTGACGTGGGGCGACCTGCTGCATCTGGCAGGGGGCATACTCCCCGGAAGTCTGCCACTGTAGGACAGCAGCAGCAGCAAACTGTTGGAGACAGCAGCACAGGTTGTCAAACAGGTCTGAGATGTGTGCGGAGCACCAGTACGCTGGTCCACTTCTGCAGCAGCAGCAGGAACCAGCACAGCCGTGATAAGAGCAAACACAGAAGTTAGCGTGGCTAATGTGCCTGTACCTCCCTAAGACTCTCCCATGTTGTTTGACAAACAGCCTGAGGATTAGTGTTGGTCGAATAGGTTGCTATTCAATTCGACCGCTATTCGGCCGAATAATGCAAAATTATTCGGGTCGTCGAATGCCGAATTCGAACTCCATTAGAGTCAATGGGGGAAAAATTTGGGTTGTTATTCGGGTCGGTGGAGAGCTTCTACAGCCTATAAATACATTCAAAAAGACATGTCAAGACTCTCCCATCTCTGCACAACACTGTACAAGTAAAAATAAAATAAGGAAGTCTTTTTTCTGTTCCTGGCACGGCCATTTTATGGGGCGGCCAAGGGAACATACCGGATTTTACACGGTATCCGAGTACAGCCAGAGAGGGACATGAGGGGGTTCCTCTGGTCCAAAAACTAGCCACCAGGTTTGAGTGGGTGGCATTTTTAACCCTGGAAAGCAGCTTGAACCGTAGGTGGAAGTGCATGTCAATCACATACAGTGGGTGGAACTCTGCCAGTGTGACCCTGTCCAATTTCCCAGCTATGATGTCCCAGCGCACATTAGGAATGTGGTACTGTCACCAGCTTTGAATCCAACAGACATGGACATGTTTCATGTCCCCAGACATTTGTGGCTCAGCACCTCGGTGAGACGAATAAATAGGTGGTCCAGGTTGCGTTTTCAAACTGGCTCCAAAAGTAGTGTTGGTCGAATAGGTCACTATTCGATTCGACCGCTATTCGGTCGAATAATGCATAATTATTTGGGTGATTGAACATCGAATTCGAACTCCATTAAAGTCAATGGGGGGAAAATTCGGTTTGTTATTTGGGTCAGTGGAGAGCTTCTACAGCTTATACATACATTTAAAAAGACATGTCAAGACTCTCCCATCTCTGCACAACACTGTACAAGTAAAAATAAAATAAGGAAGTCTTTTTTCTGTTGCTGGCAAGGCCATTTTATGGGGCGGCCAAGGGAACATACCGGATTTTACACGGTATCCGAGTACAGTCAGAGAGGGACATGAGGGGGTTCCTCTGGTCCAAAAATTAGCCACCAGGTTTCACGGCTCCGTTACAAGCCATACACAGGCTTCAGAGTACAGGTAGAGCAGCAGGAGGAGGAGGCGGTGGGCACTCAGACAGAGCCGGCACCGCTTTGGTAACTGGCATCCAGAGTTGGGAACTGTGCAGACGGCATCAGTTACAGCATGAGGAGGAGGAGGCATTGGGCCCTGAGAAGGAGCAAGGACGGCATTAGAGGTTGAGGCCATCACCCATATGGACAGTGTCAAAGCTGTAGCTATCGGAGACATGAATGGATCAACGAGATTCCAATCCGTACCAACTATGTAGCGAAACCACATGAAAGGGAATGGGCTTGACGGAATCAGCGGGGAAAGAAGACCCTGTTGAGCCTGAGTCTAGTCTGGCATCTAGAGCTGGGAACTGGGCAGTGGGCAGGCAGCAGCAGTAATAGCATGAGGAGGAAGCCGCAGGCCATGAGACATAGTGTGTATGGCTGTGTTACTCCTCCTGCTCTTACTGCTGCCACCTGCCCACTGATGATGAACGACCTGGGCTGTACACACGCCAGATTCTGTACACGTGCTGTACACGTGTGTAGCAGCTTAACTAATATTTAGCTTTGCAGGGCATAATGTAAATAATTCAGCATTTACCTGATTAGGATGAGGTAATGGATGACAATGGAGGGAACCAGCCAGCAGATCTTTACAAAGAAGATTAGAGTTGGAGACAGCTGAATATAAAGGTCGTCATATTCATCTGTAAAAAAGAAAATCCAAGACTGGGAACTCACATTTTCTACAGCGACGCCGAATGTAATTTCTGGATCCAGATGTTCAGACCAAACTATAACTCGCCACGTGCGTTTGTTACCAGTTTCCTGAATGAGTGGACGAAAAAAAACATGTTCCGTATCTTCATACTCGATTTCAGGAATAGGAATGAGAGAGATTCCAATCTGTACTTACCTACTATATAGCGAAACCACAAGAAAAGGATTGTGCTTGGAAGAATCAGCGGGGAAAGAAGACCCTGTTGAGCTGGAGTCCAGTCTGGCATCTAGAGCTGGGGACTGGGAGGAGGAGGCGGTGGGCTGTGAGAAGGAGTGTGGACGGCATTAGTTTCCGGCATCTAAAGTCAGATACTGGGCAGGCGGAAGCATCATTTACAGCAGGAGCAGGAGGCGGTGGGCTCTGAGATGGAGTGTGGACGGCATTCGTTTCTGGCATCTAAAGTCAGGTACTGGGCAGGTTGCAGCTTCATTTACAGC
>NC_092861.1:97376524-97421324 GCF_032062135.1 Pyxicephalus adspersus
TGATCTCTGCTGATCATCCTGGTGGCCTCTTCAAAAGGTGACAATACAGTGCAAAAGTCTTCAATTTGCAGCCACTCCGCAGGGCTGAAAAAAGGTAGTGCGGGTAATCCTCCACCGCTTTCTGTTGTTCAGACAGCCGCTGCAGCATGTAAAATGTGGAGTTCCAACGTGTGGCCACTTTACAAACTAACCGGTGCACTGGCAGGTTTAGACATCCCTGCTTTCCCACATGCGCAAGAACCACAAATCAAAGTGGGAGCAAAACTTGCATTCTCTTGAAGGAGGTGCAACCACATTATCATCTCTTCTTCCACCTCCATTTACTCCTTCTCCACCTCCAACTGTCATTGCTACTACGTCTCAGGAGGTTCCAGCCAGACTTTTAACGGCAAGTCATTGAACTCGATTCACGTCTAGCCAAACCATTGGACTTGCAGCTACTGCCGTACAGCATTGTGGACTCGGCTTCCTTCAGTGACATGATGGCCTGTGCCGAGCGGCGGTGGAATATACCAAACAGGCATTACATCTTCCGCACAGCCGTACCCAGTTTACATGGACATGTAATGGATAACATCTCCCTGTCATTGGCATTCTCGGTGTCTAGCCAAATCCATGTCACCATGGACAGCTGGACAACAAGGCACGGAGTGGGATGCTACCTGTCCTTCACCGCTCACTGGGTGGCCTTGCATAGCTATGTGGGCAGTAGTCTGCAGGAGGCATTACAGCACCTGGTATCCCCGCCGAGGGGTGTGGTGGGAAAGCATGAGCCACCCCAGTCCTCTCCCTCCTCCTCCTGCATTCCTTCTATCGTCAACCACTCCCTTTTCGACACTCCTCTTGAAAGGCCAGCAGCGGAGGACACTGTGGTTAAGCGGGCACACACACGCATTGCAGGCAATGCTGAAACTGGTGTCCTTGGGGGAGAAAAGTCACACGGCCAGGGAACTCTTGTCCACTTTGCCCAAATAGGTTGAGGCTTGACTGACGCCCTCCTGGCTCACAACAGGCAAAGTAGTGTGCGACAACAGGGCCAAACTTGTGGCCACACTGTGCATGGGCCGCATAACACATGTGCCCTGCTTTGCGCACGTTTTGAACCTGGTGGTGCAAAAGTTCCTCCGCACGTACCCAGGACTGGAGGACTTACTGAAATAGGCTCACTCCATCTGCAGCCATGTCCGCCGATCCCCTACTTGCTGCCACAGCGCTTAGCTGTGTGAGAAGGAGTTCCGCGCACCACATTCCACACAGGGAGCTCAGGCAGACGCTGCCTCCACCGCATCCTCCTGTAGGGGCAGCAGCAGGGGGATCTTCTGGATGCCTGGCGAAACTTGATGCTGCCACCTCAAACAAAGTAAAGTGCAGGGGTATAACCATCAAGGAAGACATGAAGCGCATGGTCCATGATTACGTTGGCTCTTTTCTGGCTGGTGGTGGTGTTGACGACAGCAGTTATGAGGAAGTTGCCTGTCCTGACAGTAGTGACGCCAATAATTTTTCCCTCAACAAGCTTGAAATCTGCTCGCAGTTGGCACAGTATGCCATCAAGCTTCTTCCGTGCCCAGCATCCAGTGTTCTGTCCAAAAGAACCTTCAGTGCCGCTGGCGGAGTGGTCATGGACAACCGATCACGACTGTCGCCGGAAAATGTCAATCACCTCACCTTTTTGAAAATGACGAAAAGTGGGTTACTAACAACTATCATACTCCCACTGCAGATGTCAGTGATTGACTGACACAAGGACTCACTGGCCAACCAAGATGCCTCTGTGAACCCACACTGCTCCTGTGCTGAGACTGTGGCTGGCTATCACCAACACCCTGTCAGCTGAGCCTGCCCCCGTTGAATTTTTCCGCTAGTTATCACAACATACAGAGGTGGTATTCATCGTCAATGTCTTGCTTGCCATTGTGCCAGCTAGCAATAAACTTTACATTTCTGCTGTTTCCAGGATGCCAACAAACTGCAGATAAAAACCCCCAGTATTGCCACACTAATAGGTACCACTGTCTTTGCCTAAATTTTCAGATAAGTATTGTAAGATTGAGAGTTGGCATTCATGTCATACACTTCATGATGCAAACTAGCAATATCGTCTTCCTTTCTTTCGCTTCCGGCACCACAGACCACAGCAACAGTGCTGGCGCAAAAAACATCTTGGTCTCACCCTTTTACGTTTAATCACAAATTTCAGATATTTGTATTACACACTTCTAGGTGGCATTGACGATGGACTACACCCAGCTCTAGATGCCAGTTACCAATGCTGTCATTGCTCTGTCTCAGGGCCCACCGCCTCCTCCTGCTGCTGCTGCTGCTGCCTGTCATTACTCCATTCACTAAAATTGTATTAAACACTTCTGGGTGGCATTGACGATGCACTACACCCAGCTCCAGATGCCAGTTACCAATGCGGTCCACTCTCTGTCTCAGAGCCCACCGCCTCCTCCTGCTGCTGCTGCTGCTGCCTGTCAGTACTCTATTCACTTAAATTGTATTACACACTGCTGTGTGGCTTCGATGATGCACTACACCCAGCTCTAGATGCCAGTTACCAATGCGGTCCCTGCTCCTTCTCACGGCCCACCACCTCCTTCTTCTCCTGCTGTTGCTGATGCCTGTCAGTACTCTATTCACTAAAATTGTATTACACACTTCTGTGTGGCATTGACAATGCACTACACCCAGCTCTAGATGCCAGTTACCCATCCGGTCCCCGCTCCTTCTTAGGGCCCACCGCCTGCTCCTTATGCTATTGCTGCTGTCTGTCAGTACTCCTATCACTAAAATTGTATTACACACTTCTGGGTGGCATTGATGATGCACTACACCCAGTTCTAGATGCCAGTTACCGATGCAGTCCACGCTCCATCAAAGGGCCCTCCACCTCCTTCTTCTGCTGCTGCTGCCACCTGTCAGTACTCGATTCACTAAAACTGTATTACTCACTTCTGGGTGGCATTGACAATGCACTACACCCAGCTCAGGATGACAGTTACCAATGCCGTCCCCACTCCTTCCCAGGGCCCACCGCCTCGTCCTCCTGCTATTGCGGCTGCCGCCTGTCAGTGCTCTATTCACTAAAATTGTAATACACACTTCTGGGTGGCATTGACGATGTACTACACCAAGCTCTAGATGCCAGCCACCAACGCCGTTTGTGCTCTGTCTCAGGGCCCACCACCTCCTCCTGCTGCTGTTGCCACTGCCTGCCAGTACTCCATTCACTAAAATTGTATTACACACTTCTGGGTGGCATTGACGAGGGCAACCGCCTCCTTAGCTTGCTTTTGCTACTGCCGCCTGTCAGTGCTCTATTCACTAAAATTGTATTACACACTTTTGAGCGGCATTGATGATGCACTACACCCAGCTCTAGATGCCAGTTACCAAAGCGTGCCACGCTCCGTCTCAGGGCCAACTGCCTCCTCCTGCTGCTGTTGCTGCTGCCTGCCTGTACTCCATTCACTAAAAATGTATTACACACTTCTTGTTGGCATTAACAATGCACTACACCCAGCTCTCCATGACACTTACCAATGTGGTCTCCCTGGCGATAGCTGACCAGAGGCCACACACTGCTACTGCTCTCGCTAACCAACGCTCCGTCTCTGGTCCTCCATCCTTTTGCCTAATGTCAGCGCGATACTTCTCCACAACTTTATGGGTGGCATTCCTACATTCCTAACACATGTCATCCAGGTCATGATGGCAGCTAGCAATGTGGTCTCCTGCTGTTTTGACTGCAGAGACTGCTGCTAGCGAGTTCACACGTAGCGCCACCCCTTTCTCAATGTCCTAATGTTTATGCTGCCTTCTTTCCATCACGCAAAAATCCTATTTGCCTGTTGTCACTTTACCTGCCATTTGCTGGAAAACCACTTTTTGAACTTTTGTAATTTTCCTTTGTTGCCACTGTTCTCCTACACATACCTAGCAAATTTAATGGTTCTAACATGTATAGGGGCTTTGCTGCCAGGTGAGGAGCTAGGGGGTTTTTGAACTGTTTAAAATATTCATCGATGAATCTATTGCTTCCAGGGGCTTTTTGATTGGATAGGGTTGTTATTATCCTACAGATCTCAGGAGCAGAAATTGGGCAATGAGGAGTCTGAATGTAGGTTGTATAGAGAGTGGTAGTAATGCGGGTGCCGGGTGAGCTTTCCCGCTATTTGGCAAGCTGTTGGGGTGCATAGGAAGCTGTCCGCTAGCATTGGGAGTCATGGCAAGGTGGCTGCCAGCATTGGGAGACATGTCAAGCTGGCTGCGAGCATTAAAAGGCATGGCGAGCTGGCCGTGAAAAAATGTCTAAGTCCCGTGGAGCTGCGATAGGGTCAGATTTTACTCGCGTATCCGCCTCACAGTTCCAGAAAGTCGTTCACCAGCAGCTCCAAGTCCTGATCTTTTTCCAGAGCGCCGCAATTGACCAGATAACAACACCCGCCTGCATATAGGTAGGGGAGCGGGTTTTAATAGAGGTAAGTGGATAATTGATTTTTTGCATCCACGGTCTCCTTTCCACTGACTCAAGGTTAAAACATATACCTCTAATATATGCCTTGTGTGCATTTCACAAGGTGAAACAATTAATATTATCAACATCATTATTTGGGAAGGATACTTGTAGGGCTTCTTCAATCTCCTTAGTTATCCATGGGCAAAATAGTAGGGATGGATTAAGTTTCCATAGGTGATCTGGTGAAAGTTAATCATCAGAAAAAACAATTGAGACTGAATTATGGTCCCCCCAGGATTTATTCCAGATATTGGAGCTGGTGATGCAATGTGATGACCAAAAGTCTGTTAGAAAAAAGTCTATGTAAAAATAAGAATTGTGGGCAGGTAAATATTTGTTCAGACCAGTGACACTAAAAATATGTTCCAATTTGGGAATACTTGATAAAAGTAATCTTCCAAATGTCACTAATCAATCGGTCAATGCACAAACTGCACCACTAGAAACTAATAAGAATCATTCTTCCTAAATATAATATCAATTGGAGATGTATTACTATTTAAAAGAAAGTGGATCCTTTGAACTCTTCAATAGGAAAAAACAAACTGTTTCTTAACTTCAAGGGAGACTATATCATTTTTTGGTCTCCATCTGACTTGTTGGTTCCTGTTGAAAAACACAACTCCGGTATCCACATAAAATTTTTAATGTGCATCCAAACTTTCACAATCCTTGAATTTAAAATAATTCCAAAATCGATAAAACTTTAAAACAGACCATCCATGGATGTGCATACAGATCCTCATTCTAATTGCTGACTCCCAACACGTGTGATCTATGACGTAAGTACTTAGTCCTGCCAGCGTTCACATATCCAGCCTAGGCTCCATGTTACCTGTTTCATCCAAGCGGGTTGAGGTTTTATCATACATAACTTTAGGGGTGAGATTTCTAGCAAATAGGTATATATCTTTTATTAGTTCAAACTTATCCATAATATGGAAGAGGCAGAAGGAGAGGCCGAATTTGAGAACTTCAGTTTCTTGATCTCATAATTGGTAAGAGGAAAGGTTAATTAGTTCTAATTTTCTTGATTCCTTGATTTTCTTGTTATGAATAGTTCCAGGGAGCCTGTCTTTGGAACAGGCGACTGAAGAAGTTGCTGAAGTGGTCCTAAAAAATTGAAGTGAATTTGATGAAAGATTACAATTGAATAGACTGGATGTTAGGTAAGAGACTCTGAACAACTGTGTCGATTTGGCATGCAAACAGCTAAAGGGACTGTCACAATCAACAGGTTTATTTGTAACAATTTGTGTTTAAGGAAAATTACTTTATCATAGACTTCATCTTGTTTGTAGCCTCCATTTTGTAGCAAAACCATCCATGGGAAATATATCAAGAAATCTGACTGCATTGTGGGGGCTAAACATCCTGTACAACTGGTGAAGTTTCTTTTCTTTGTCTAAAGTGTTAATTAAGAGCAAAGGGAATGGTCACCTGGGGAGGTGTTGTCACGGTCCCTTCCGTGACTGAAGTTTGAGGATCTGTCAGACAAGCTGCATGTGAGGTTATCTGACAGTCTCCTTGGTTTTTACTTGTTTCTGTGTTGTTGTTTGTAATGACCACTCCCCTTGTATCAGCTGCAGCTGGTGGTCATTACTGCTCCTCCATTTAGTCTGGCCTCACACTTCATGCCATGCGGTTGATATTCACTGCTGGGATGTGAAGAGCTGGTGTGTTGTGCCATCCTGAGTTCCTGCTTATATATCTGCTATTAAGATAAGTTGCATTACTTTTGGTGTTTGTTGTTCTTTTGTTGTTTACTAGGCCTCAGGGAGACACTGGGTCTTTCATAAGGGAAGGTACCAGTAGTCTCAAGCCAGTCACTACTCCTTGGGCTATACAGGGCTAGTAGGGCCTAGGTTCCTGTGTATGAGTATTCCCACCATCAGGGGATACTCATACTGTTAGGAGTTAGAGCTAGGTTAGGGTGTCTGCAAGGGGTGACCATTCCCTTTTCCCTAGCCATTGGAGGCCTAGTACTGAGTATAACCTTTCTGTTTCCCTTCCCTCCCTGTTATCCGTGACAGGTGTGAAGAGATTCCCAGGACATAAGAGCTAAAAAATGTTTCACTCAGGATTCCTAAAGGGTCACTTATCATTCCACTTTATTTACTTTTCTGTACCACCTACTTTACTTTGTATAAATACCACCATCTTTTTTGAATAAATCAGAGCAATGGCCGGTGCTCAACTCCGGTTGGTAGTGATTGAAAACCCCAATCCCCCTCCTTTAGGACACTGTCCCCTGAGTGGCTGCTATCACTGACATGGACTGCGTTTGACAGTTCCCGATATGTGCTGTTGGGGGCTGTCAATACAGTCTGCATTGGCAGATGGAGAGAAAGAGAAGATGCAAAGGGTTGACAGGTAGGTCTTCACTCCCCGTACTGCACAGCCCCGATCTCAGAACCCCAATAACCGGCTCAAAGCCAGAAATCATGCACAAGAAGCAATTGATGTCACTACACTCTAGCAGGACATACTTGGCTGTGAAAATTAATCCCTTAGCCCCCTACAAGATAGACCTCTAGCACATGCCCATTCAAATAGTGTAGGGGCGGAGAAGGTGAAGTTTCTGGTCAAACTTTGAGCATAGTTTCTGACTTAGAGATACCTGTATTAGGCTGAGGAGGGTAATTCAAATTTATTCTGCAGATCTGTAAATGAGTAGCTCTCTACTAACTGGGTTGGATGTATACCCGAAACAGAATATCCATTTTAGACACCACAGTTTTATCCTGAGCTGTATTGCGCTATCTGGAATTTGGAGATTGTAGAGGAAAGATGTGAGACATAGGTGAGTAGTAGAGATAGGAAGTGACATTTATCCTTACAGAGCATACAGATTCATTTAGTAAAGTGCATGGGGCCGAGCATAGTGGAGTCAGCTATGTGGTGGAATGAACTCCATAACATAGAGTTAGGATAAACCTGGACAATCCATAGCTTCTCAAATTCTGTCCACTTGTATGTTCAGATGGTTGCCCAAGAGGCAAGCTGACAGAGATGAGAGACCAAAGATTACTTAAGCATACCCGGGACACCTAAACCCCCTCTGGAGTTCAGGAAGCACATAACAAAGAACAAAGAGTAGTCAGGCAAACCAGAGGTCAGGGCAGGCAGCGATCAGGAGTAGTCGAAGTCAAGCCAGTAGTCAGGGCAGGCAGCGATCAAGAGTAGTCAAGGTCGAGCCGAGGTTGGTACACAAAACATTCGGAGCAAGAGAATCAACAAACAGGAACCTGGAAAAAGAGCCAAAGGAACTCCTTGTTCAGGCAACTTCCTGTTGCCCTTCACTTCCTTTTAAAGGGCAGGCTATGTGATGAATGGAGCCATGTGACCTGCTGCATCCTATCCTACCACCAGAGGGGGTCCTGAAAGCTAGAGGTTGGTGGTGTTCACATTTCCACCAGCAGGGGGGAGAGCATCTGCGAAACACTCCAGTCCTTTGAGGCAGTGGAGCAGCTGAGTTGGAGTCACATGACTTGGACCAGAGCTGGTGCTGGCAGCAAGGGAGTGGGAGGTGGGTGGCACTGAAGGAGGCACATATCCCCTGGACCTGCAGGGATCTGTGACATAAAGGATTTGTCACTGTAAGTAAGATATCATCTGCGTAGAAAGCTATTTTGTATGAATAGGGACCCCCATAACATCTCCGTGCAGTCCAATTTTCTGCGTCAGTGGTTTTATACAACAGCATAATGCAATCAGCAGAGGTGATAATGGGTACCCTTGGCAAGTGCCATCATGGATTCCAATAGACTGGGAGGTGAAGTGGGGAAATTTAACTATCGGTGTAGAACTGGAATGAAGAGCTTGAATGGCCTGTAAGAAGGGTCCCCTAATATCTACCTGACGTAAACATGAACATGTGAACATCAAGGGCCAGATAAGGCAATCAAATGCTTTTTCAGCATCAAGGCTAAGCAGGAGTCCTCCCCTCTGAGTTAAGCTGATCCCTCAGGGCCATCCTATCCCTCTTGAGGAGTCTAGTGGACTCTTTATTAAAGTGACCTCATATATGTGCTTCCCATAGTGTAGAAACTAAAGAGAAGAGTATAAAGCATTTTTTTAATGCAATTGTATATTGGTGAATCAACACAATTACATAAAATCAGCCGCAAAAAGGTCAAGAAGGAGGGATAAGGGTCTCTGTTTGTACTGTTGGGCCATTTTGTGCAATCTGGCACTAGAAGGAAGTTGGGAAACTTCAGCGCCTAGGGGTCTCGAGGAAACCTCCTTAGGCGAGCAGGTATGTCCTCTAAAGTCAGATCGTGTGTTATTGCCTGTTGAAATTTTCTGGGGTTCTAATGTAAAACATTGTCAGGCCTTTTTGGATAGCGGTGCCGCTGGCAACTTTTTGGATAAGGCCCTAGCACGCCCTTTGGGAATCCCTACTATTAGGCCACTTGAATCTGTGTGTATTTTGGCTATTGATGACTCCCCTCTGCAGCTGAGGAAACCCATTACAGTTACCTCGGAGGTTCTGGTGAAAGTGGGGGTTACCATTCCGAAAAGATTGAATTTTTTCTGCTTGATATGCCTTCCTCACCTGTAATTTTGGGGCTGCCTTGGTTGCACAGACATAATCCCATAGTTGACTGCGATTTGGGACAAATTGTTAAATGAGGTGAAAAATGTTTTGAAGATTGTTTAGTAAACTCACAACCTCTCCATATTGCTGTTACATCCCTAGAGAAGCTGCCCATTCCTTATTCAGACTTTTCGGATGTATTCTCTCCACAGACCACGGATGTTCTTCCTCCCCACCAGGCCTATGACTGCCCTATAGACCTGCTTCCAGGTACTATGCCACCTCGAGGGCACCTCTATAATCTCACTGTCCCAGAAAACTTGGCCATGAAAACGTATATAAAAGAAAATTTGGAAAAGGGCTTTTTCTGGCCTTCTACATCCCCTGCTGGGCCTGGGTTCTTTTTTGTAGAAAAGAAAGATGGTAGCCTAAGACCATGTATTGATTACAGAGGGTTAAACAAAATTATTATTAACTATTAGGAACAGATACCCTTTACCTCGTATCAATGACCTGTTTGGCCAGGTAGTTAATGGCCGAGTTTTTACTAAGCTTGACCAAAGGGGGGCTTACATCATCATCAGAAAAAGGCAAGGGGGTGAGTGGAAGACTGCTTT
This sequence comes from Pyxicephalus adspersus, assembly GCF_032062135.1. Taxonomy (NCBI): domain Eukaryota; kingdom Metazoa; phylum Chordata; class Amphibia; order Anura; family Pyxicephalidae; genus Pyxicephalus; species Pyxicephalus adspersus. The sequence goes on from NC_092861.1 coordinate 97,386,204, forward strand.
TAACACTAAGGATGGGCACTATGAGTATCTGGGTATGCCCTTCTCGTTGTGCAATGCCCAGGCAGTCTTCCAGGACTTCATGAATGATGTTTTTTGTGATGGTATTGGGAAATTTGTAGTGGTTTACCTAGACGATATTTTAGACTTTTCACTTTCTCTGGCACAGCATCGTGTGCATGTCAGGGCGGTTCTTCAGAAACTTAGGGAGAACAGTTTGTATGCCAAATTAGAGAAGTGTGTGTTCAAAGTCCAACTAATTTCTTTCTTAGGTTACCTTGTTTCTGATCAGGGTCTAGCGATGGATCCGGCCAAGGTCACTGCTGTCTTTGATTGGCCTCAGCCCACCAATTTGAAGGGCCTACAAAGGTTCCTAGGTTTCGACAATTTTTATAGGAGATTTATTAAGAATTATTCTGGCATCGTCATTTCCCTTACTGATCTGACACGGAAGGGAGCAAATCCTTCCCAGTGGCCTGCCCAGGCTTGTGAAGCTTTTGAAAGGTTTAAAGAGGCTTTTTGCTCCGCCCCTATCCTTTTACATCCAAATACTCAGCAACCCTTTTTTGTGGAGGTAGATGCATCCAAACTTGGGGCAGGAGCAATTTTTCTCGTAAATTTTCTCCAGCAGAACAAAACTATGATATTGCTAATCGTGAACTTCTGGTTATCAAGTTAGCTTTTGAGGAGTAGAGACACTGGTTGGAAGGGGAAGAGTATCCAATATGGTATTCACTGACCTTAAGAATCTAGAATACATAGGGGGTTCCAAAAGGTTAAACTCCCGAAAAGCACGCTGGGCATTATTTTTTTCACGTTTTAACTTTACCATACAGACAGGGGCCCAAAAATGTTAAGGCCGATGCCCTATCAGGTAATTTTCCTCAAGCTGGCTTAGATTATGTGCCCGAGTTCATCCTTCCTTCTCACTGTGTGCTTGGGGTATTATCTGATAGTTCGCTCTCCCTGATTTATCGGCTATGTTGGAGCCTCATCAGTCTTACCCACCTCCAGGCAAACCCCCAGGGCGGTTATACATACCTCTGCCCCTATGCCTGCAGGTCCTCCTGCAGTTTCATGAGTCTAAGGTTACTGGACACCCGCGAGAGAAAAAGACTTTGGCGTTACTAGTACGCCATGTGTGGTGGCTGTCCCTTCCGGAGGATACTCGAGCCTTTGTAAAGGCCTGCGCTACATCCGCTCGTAGTAAGACTCCTAGTGCAGCCCCAGCAGGTACCCTTCAGCCACTGTCTGTCCCTGACAAACCCTGGTCGCATATTGCGATGGATTTCATGGTGGATCTACTAGTGTCCAAAGGATGCACTGTGGTTTGGGTGGTAGTGAATCTGTTTAGTAAAATGGCACACTTTGTACCCCTTCACAAACTGACTACGGTGAAGGAGTTATCGCAACTTTTCATTGAGAACATTTTTTGATTACATGGTATCCCGGACAATGTAGTCTCTGATAGAGGTGTGCAGTTTGTGTCTCAATTATGGCATTCGTTTTGTGCACGTTTAGGCATTTCCTTTTCCTTCTCCTCTGGATTTCATCCTGAAACTAATGGTCAGACTGAAAGGACCAATTAATCGTTAGAGTAGTATCTCGGCTGTTTTGTATCAGGTTGTCAGGAGGAATGGGCGGATTACCTTCCATTTGCGGAGTTCGCCTTTAACAACGGTGAAGATTCATCGACTAAAATGTCTCCTTTTCAATGTTTGGGTGGATAGAATCCAAAATTCTCCTCTTTGTCTGGTCCTCCCTCCAACATGCCATTGTTGGAGGACTGGCTCACCCACATGACCACAATTTGGTCCCAAGTACAACAAAATTTAAAGCAGGCTTTCGGGCAGCAGAAACGATTTACTGATCGACATCGTTCCAAAGAGCCAGAATTTGCTCCAGGGGATTAAGTTTGGGTTTCCACTAGGAATATTGCCCTTTACCAGGCCTCCACCAAGCTTGGTTTGAAATTCATTGAGCCATACCCTGGTACTGAGAGAATAAGTAAAGTAACCTATAGGGTAACCCTGCCTCGCTCGGTTAGGAGTGTAGACTCTTTTCATGTCTCCCTATTAAAATCTGCAGCTAATGCGACACCTTCCTTGGAGCCTCCCACTCCTGTTGCTGTGAAAGGTGAGCCTGAGTATGAGGTTGAGAAAATTTTAGATTCTCGTTGGGTGCAGAATTCTCTCCAGTATTTGATTGATTGGAAAGGTTACGGTCCAAAGGAGAGAAGCTGGGTTCCAGCACATCAAGTTCATGCAGAAGAGTTAGTTAAAAGGTTCACATCGAAAACCCTGATTTTTTATGGCCAGTGTATATTGGTGAATCAATACAATTACATAAAATACATTGTGGTAAGACAAAGCTTAAATATTTATAGCTCTGAGACAAACATTTTAAAAAAACTGGAAATGTGTCTTTATACCCGATGTATTTTGTTTATTTTGCGTCCTCAAGGGATATAAAGAAACAGCTAAATGGATCAAGAGATACAACATATGATAAGTTAGGAGGCACCCTCCAGGCATAGTCTGTTAGGAGGCACCCTCTGGACGTAAGTACAGCTCACTGGGGTTGCAAGATCAGTACCCTGTAGGTTGCAGCATCCCTGTGGCTGAGGTTTTTTCTCAGCATCCTCTGCACTAAGGCTGCACAGCTGAAGTGAATTGAGTTGTGTGCAGCTGATTGCTGGGTAGTTCCTGGTAATTCCAGGCGGTCAATGGCTGCTGGGGCTTTATCGCCTCTCTGCCCCGAGGTGCCTGGTATAACGCCTGCTGGGCTGATCTGTATTGGAGTGTTTTTGTGAATTTCCCTGTTGCTGACCTACGCTTGTTTTCTGATTACCCATTTGAATTCTGCCTGGACCAACCTCTGCTTGTGACCCTGACTGTTTTTGCCTCACCCTTTGTACTGCACTGGATGGACTGATTTCCTGTGTTCTGACCTTGGCTAGTTTTTGAATTCCAGTCTTTTACTCTGCATGGGTGGCTCTGTGCTCTGCATTTAGTGGGGGACGGGTCGGCTGCCGGCCTATCTCCAGACACCATCCTTTGCGCACCAAGTCCTGGGAGCAACCGAGTGCTGAGAGACACAACCAGTCCCCTGAGGCTGAGCGGGGGCTGCTATAGGCGAAGACTGCGGCATAGATTGGGGGATTGGTGTCTGGGGAATACCGACATAGATCTGGGCCTTACACTGTCATATAAGAATAAATGTTTTACATCAATATAGAATATTGTTAAACATATTTACAATAAATCCATGTTTAACCACCTGGGCGTTACACTGAGGTCTAGATTTCTGTACCAAAAGAGTTACAGGTTTTCATGAATTTTTTTTTTTTAAATTGTAGACCTGTAACTTACAGAAATATGTCCGAATAGGGTTCTAGTAGATATAATGAATATAAAAAATGTTTGAAACACACAATCATGTAAAAAAAAAAAAAAAAACTTTTAATAAAATTAAAGGAAAAACACAAAATTCAGCTTAAACAAGAATACATAAATAAATGAAAATTACTGAAAATGCGATAATTCGGTATACTGTATAGTAATATATTTTTCTAAAACACCTCCCTAGTGTCCAACCGTCCAACTTCACATACCTATAGACAAAACCACATAAATATATTTTCTATTATTTTGTATTGGATTGGATACAGGACTTTGTATTCAATCCAATACTGAAAATGCGATAATTCGGTATAATGTATAGTAATATATTTTTCTAAAACACCTCCCTAGTGTCCGTCACATACCTATAGACAAAACCACATAAATATATTTTCTATTATTTAGTATTGGATTGGATACAGGAGTTTGTATTCAATCCAATACAAAATGAGAACAAAATTCAAACTCTCATTATGTATTGGATTGAATACAAATTCCTGTATCCAATCCAATACAAAATACATACTTTTTATTTATTTTTAATTGAAACTCATTCATTCATTTTGTATTGGATTGAATACAAACTCCTGTATTCAATCCAATACAAAATGAATGAATGAGTTTCAATTTGAATTTCCCGCACACGTGCCGACGTCATCACGCACAAGAAGCCGGCCGGCTGTTTTTTTCCTCCGCCGGCCGGCTTCTTGTTTCAGAGATCACCCGGCGCTGGAACGAGAACGACGCTGGATGATCAGCGGGACCAGGTAAGAAACCGGCCGGCATCTTACCTGGTCCCGCTGGTATACGAGAAGGCACCCGACGCTGGAAAGGGAGACCGACGGGCGACGATCGACGGAGGACGACGTTGGAACACGAACCCGACGCTGGATGAGCACAGGGGGACCGAGATTTTCCCTACATTAAAATCCCCACTTACCTGGGTAAGTGGGGATTTTAATGTACGGAAAATCTCGGGCTTAACGAAAAGAGCAACTTTTTTTAGCCCGTACGAAGGTCGGGCTTAACGGCAAGGAGGTTAACCAAAATATTGTCAACACTGTTGAACACTGTTCTAAACAAAAGACATCAAGAAGGAAAATCTTTGTATATATATCCCCTTAAAAGCGGGAGTAGGGACAATATACATTTGTGCATTTATATGGTTAAAGTAAAATATATATGCATATCCCCCTCCATGTGAAGGTAGTATCTGATGGGTTTATGTATAGTTTTAGCCTTTTGTTAACATCATGTTATACAATACAAGTGATGGTAAGGTCAACCCCGAGTGTGACGCCGGGGTGGATTTTCAATGCAAAAAGTGGTAATTCTGAGAATTTCAAATCCTGGGAAATTCAAATAATTTTGTATTGGATTCAATACAGCTGCAAGCCAGCTTAAGGCTGATACCTTGGTGTGTGATCTGAGTTGGATGAACCAGACAAGTGTCATTTGACCCCAGCAAAGGCGATCCTGAGCGTAACCCCTCACAAGATATATATATATATATATATATATATATATATATATATATATACTGCCTTTAAAGTCCCTCACCTTTTCCTTTTCTATTATTTGTAACACAGGACTTGCTAAAAAGCTGCTAACCTTTAAAATATTAGAGTGAAACATGTTTTGTGCAAACTGTGTCATATTTTAGTAAGTACATTTTTGCACTCTTCATTCTTGTCTGTGAATGGAATGTAAATGACTATTCCGTTTAGTTATAACTGGGATGGTTTATAGGAGAGAGAGCAGCCTCTGTATTCCTTTGTCACACTACAGTCCTGTGCTACCACAAGCTAGGAACTATGGCAACCCCTGCTGACATAAGTCGACAGAGCCAGAACTGAGCCAGGGCTCTGCGATCGACTCGGGTAGCCATGGCGATTCACCCGACTTGGATAATTTTCTACGGCACACCTGAACATCTCTCACAGCACACTAGTGTGGCACAGCGGTTGAAAATCACTGGGTTAGATGACCCTGATGCTGGAAAAAAAAGTAAAAAAAAAAGTAAAAGTAGTTGTGAACAGTTCAGAAATGTAAAAATTAATACACTTTTAGGAAATAGATTCAGAGTTTATTCAAACCCCACTATATTAACCACCTGAGCGTTACACTGAGGTCTAGATTTCTGTACCAAAAGTGATCCACTGTTTTTCATGAAATTTTTTTTTTAAATTGTACTCTTTTATGTGAGGTATATTTGCCCAAGATTCCTCTCCTATGTGAAGTAGCAGGTGGAAAACTCACCTACGAGGTAATTAATTAAGCAGCACTGAGGGTGGGGATATAACCCAGAGCCAGGAGTTCAGTCAGGAGCCTCATTTGGAGAGACACAGATAGGGATCTGTGCAGACTCAGCCTGGCTTAGAGAGACACAGCCAGGTGGACTGTGTGAGAGAGAGAGCTCTGTTTGGAGACACAGACAGTCGGTCTGTGAGGAGATCTGCTGAGAGACTCAGAAAGTCGGTCTGGGTGACTGAGTTCAAGTCAGTTGGTGTGAGTGAGCTCAAAGAGTGAGTAGAAGGTTGCTGCAAGTTCTGTTTGGAGCTGACAGGGAGAAGCCCTCCAGCTGATAGACAGGAAAGTCTGATGTTTAGTAAGTGCTGGACAGGCAAGGTTTTTGTTTGCTATTTTTTGTTATGTTATCCGCAACCTTTAACCACCCGACCGTTAAGCCCGACCTTGGTACGGGCTTCAAAAAGTTACAATTATCGATAAACCCGAATTTTTCTCACTGTATGAAAAGTTCGGGTTTATCGATCACTTACCTGGTCCCACTGCGATCGTCCATCGGTCGTGTTCCAGCGTCGTCCTCCAGCGTCGGGTGTCCTCTCCGGGAAGAAGAAGCCAGCCGGCTTAGAAGAAGAAGCCGGCCGGCCGGCTTCTTCTTCTAAGCCGGCCGGCTTCTTCTAAACTAAGCCGGCCGGCTTCTTCTAAACTAAGCCGGCCGGCTTCTTCTAAACTAAGCCGGCCGGCTTCTTCTCCCTCCGTGCGTGATGACGTCGGCGCGTGTGCGGGAAAATCAAACTGAAACTCATTCAAACACATTTTGTATTGGATTGAATACAAACTCCTGTATGCAATCCAATACAAAAAAAGTTGGAGTCAAAAAGTTTTATGGCTTCAGCCCTTCCTATGCAACAAAGTCTTTTTCTCTGGAAGCCCCCTTTAATAGGGAGACTGCCAGATCTCCACCACCCCACCATGGTGAATGAGTACAGGGGTACATAAAACCCTCTACTCATTCCCTGAAAAGGTTAAAAATATATGTAAAAGGGGGCCGGCTGATGGCATCTTGAGGTGCATAAAATACAAGGGTGCATAAAATACTAAAACCTGAAATATAACTGGGAGTTGGGTTAATGTATCTAGAGGGAGTGGTAGGGGCTCCCAGAAAAGGAAGGCCAGCCCTGTGTTTGTGCACCCCGACATGTTTGCAAAGTTATGTGAAGATGTGCAGGTGGCAGACCCAGTGGTGGCAACTCTAGATGTGACTGCTACCCCTAACAGCCGGGGGAGCAGCCCATCTAGTAGTGGTGGGGAGGGAAAAGCAGGAAGACAGATAGAATAGTTTGTCGCCTGGATCCCTTCAACCGAATGGTTTGCGGTCTCCCTGGTCCGAGTGGACAAACTACTAGGAGAGGCTGGACAGAACCCAGCTGTCTTGGTCCATGTTGAAACCCATGACAATATAGATGAAAGATGGAGGATTCTTAAAAATCAATTTAGGGAACTAGGTTTCAAGCTGAAGAAAAGGACCTCCAAGGCTATATTCTCTAAAATATTGCCTGTGCCATGCGCAGCACAGAAAAAGCAGAAAAAGCTTAGGCAGCTAAATGCATGGCTTAAATCCTGGTGTAGAAGGGAAGGGTTTGGGTTCACAGAGCACTGGGCTGACTTTTCATTGGGATACAACCTGTATGCCAGAGATGGTTTGCACCTAAATGAAAGTGGGTCTGCTCTGCTAGGGGAAAGATTTAGGGGAATGGTGGAGGGATATTTAAACTAGGACAGAGGGAGGTGGGACAGTCAAATAAGGTGGCAGAAAGGTTAGTCAGGGGTCAGACACTAGTGGAGGGTGGATTGGGGATAGTTGGGGGAAGGATTATGCATATTTGTAATGAGCTTCCCATGTTACAAACAAACATTGGATTGTGCAGTACTAGTTATACTGAAAAACAAAATAGTCTGGCAAACAATGATGGTAAAAGCAGAAATGGTTTAAAAAGCCTGTTCACCAATGCTAGAAGTCTACCAAACAAGATAGGGGAGTTGGAAACGTTAATGAGTGAGGAGAATTATGACATAGTTGGTATTGCTGAATCCTGGCTTCGTTCTTCGCATGACTGGGCTGTCAAAATTCCTGGGTATACTCTCTTTCGTAAGAACAGAGTCAAGCAAAAGGGTGGTGGTGTCTGTCTGTATGTGAGAAGTGATCTAAAAGTGAATGTGAATAAGGAAATTGCGGATGGAACAAGCAATGAGGTTGAGGCATTATGGGTGGAGTTGAATGTGGGGTTGAAAAACACACAATTAATGATTGGAGTCTGCTATAGGCCCCCCAGTGCTAAGGAAGAAATATAAAATCAACTACTGGTACAGATAGAAAAAGCAGCAAAAAGTGTTTAAATCATGGGAGATTTCATGTACCCTGACATTGACTCGAGTAATTGCACTACAGGAACAGCAAAAGGGAGGAAATTTGTGAATTTAATACAAGATAATTTTATGGTACAATTTATAGAAGCCCCAACTAGATTCTCTGCTGGATCTAGTTCTTTCTATCAATGCAGAGCTTATAACAAATGTGCAAATAAAAGAGAATCTGGGTAGCAGTGACCATTATATGATTTTATTTAATGTAAGCTGTAACAGGAAGCAAAAACAGGAAAGATAAAAACATTTAATTTTAGGATAACAAATTTTCCACTATTAAGGGCGGCTCTCTGTGACTTGGACTGGGAGACAATATTGTCCTCAAAGAACACAGAACAGAAATGGGAATGTTTCAAGTCTGTTCTACAAAAGCAAACTGAAAAATACATTGCAATGGGTAATAAGTTTAAGAGGCTAAAATTAAAACCTATGTGGCTTACAGCTGATGTTAAAAAAGCCATAAGGAACAAGAAAAGGGCATTCCAAAAATATAAAAATGAAGGATCACCTTCATCATTTGAAACCTATAAAGAATATAACAAAGATGTAAAAAAGAGATAAAATGTGCAAAACTTCATAATGAAAGACAGATTGCAAAGGAAAGTAAAGCAAACCTCCCAAAATGTTTCAAATTTAATTATAGCAAAAAGATCAGATCTGAGCATGTAGGCCCCTTAAGGGATGTCATTAGGTTGGTAACCGGGGATTAAGACAGGGCAGATTTACTAAACACTTTTTTTTAGCTCTGTGTACACGAAGAAAAATGATATGATTGAGAAACAGCTGGGAAAAATTAAGGTTGACAAAGCACCAGGACCTGATGGATTACATCCACATGTCCTCCAAGAGCTGAGCTCAGTTTTTTCAAAGCCTTATTTTTAATTTTAAGAAACTCTTTAGTTACTGGCAAGGTACCAAGCAAAGTCATTACCAGGTAACTACAGACCTGTTAGTTTAACATCCATAGTTGGAAAGCTCTTAGAGAGTTTGGTAAATAACTACATGGGGGAGTTTCTGCTAGAAAATATTATATAAGTTATAGTCAGCATGGCTTCAAGAAATACAGGAGTTGTCAAACCAATTTACTCTCTTTTTATGAGGAAGTAAGTAAACAGGTAGACAGTGGAATAGAGGTGATATAGTGTACTTGGACTTTGCTAAAGCATTTGACTTTGAAGCAAGTTAGCATTTGAAGCAAGTTAGGGTCGATAGGTTTCGAAAAGTCAGTCTGTAAATGGATAGAGAAGTGGCTTAAAGATTGCATTCAGAGAGTTGTAATTAATGATTCATACTCTGAATGGTCTAAGGTTATTAGTGGTGTACCCCAGGGTTCAGTGTTGGGACCTTTACTGTTTAACATCTTTATAAATGATATAGAGTTTGGGATTAAAAGTACCAGATGACTGGTTTGCAGTTAACACCAAACTATGTAATAGAAATAAGTCCATACAGGATGTCTATAATCTACAAGCAGACCTGGATGTACTGTTTGATTGGGCAGCCAAGTGGCAAATGACATTTAATATAGATAAATGTAAAGGTATGCACTTGAGAGCTAACATGCATGCTTCATGCTGTCTAGGGGAAGTACATTTGGGGGAGTCAGAAATGGAAAAGGATCTGGGGGTTCTGGTATATCATAGACTTAATACAAAGTCTATAAAAACAGCATGCAATGCCAGGCTGCAATATCTAAAGCTAGTAAAGTACTTTCTCTTGTATTAAAAGAGGAATAGACTGAAGAGATGGAGACATTATCCTGCCCCTGTACAAAGCATTGGTCAGACTACATCTGGAATATGCAGTCCAGTTTTGGGCACCAGTTCACAAAAAGGACATTGTTGAATTGGAGAGAATGCAGAGAAGGGCAACTAAATTAATAAAAGGAATGGAGGAGCTCAGCTATGAGGAGAGATTAGCTGAACTGAATTTATTCTTCCTTGAAAAGAGACGTTTAAGGGGGATATGATCACCCTGTATAAATATATATATGGTCCATATAGATAACTCTCTTCCCCAATATTCACTTTGAGATCATTACAAAGAACAAGAGGGCACTCTTTGCATCTGGAGGAAAATAAGTTTACGCTCCGGATAAGGAAGGGATTCTTCACTGTAAGGTCTGTGAAAATGTGGAATCAGCTTCCTCAGGAAGTAGATTGCTTTAGGCAAAAAGGTAGATGTTTTTCTAGAAGCACAGAATATAACTGGGTAAGGCTTTAAAGTAAAAATACCAGTGACTGTGACTGATCCAAAGAACATTGATTGCTTCAGGAATCAGGAAGGATTTCTTTTCCTCCATTGAAGCAAATTGTACCAGGGTTTTTTTTGCCTTCCTCTGGACCAGCTATGTCTTATAGGGTTTTATATCTGGGATGTTTATTTCCCTAGTGGTTGAACTTGATGGACTTATGTCTTTTTCAACCTAACTAACCTACTATGTAACTATGTAGCTGTACAGTAGCATGTATAATATATAAAGATTTCCTTGTATTGGATTAAATACAGTTATATTGTATTGAATTTAATACAAAATTATTTGAATTTCCCGCTGCGCCTCCCGCCAGCACCGATGCATGCATCGACGTCACCGGGAAACGCGGAGAACGTCTCTGCAGTCGCAGGCTGAAGATCGGAGGAAGAAGACGTGTCCCGAGGACCTGCAGGGATAAGCAGGACGGTGGGGGACACCAAAGGAACAAGGTAAGTGTTTTTTTTTATGTTTTTAACAACCTTGAGTGTGACTCGGGATTACTGCTTTTTGCAAGTAAAAGAAAGTTGCCTGAACAAGGAGTTCCTTTGGCTATGCTTCCAGGTTCCTTTTTATTCTCTTGCTCCTGATTCTTTGTGTACCAACCTCGGCTTGTCCCTGACTACTCCTGGTCGCTGCCTGCCCTGACTACTGACATAACCACGACTACTCCTGATCACTGCCTGCCCTGACCCCTGGCTTGCCTGACTACTCTCTGCTCCTCGCTCTGGTACCACGTCCTGTTTCTGCCTGTCAGCAGCCACCTGCCTTGGCGTGTGGGGGGGCCGCAACCTGGCAGTCGCCTGCAGCGCAATATCCTCACCTCTAGTCACCTGCCTCGGCGTCCAGGGGGGCCGCAACCTGGCAGTCGCCCGCAGCGCAACATCCTCACCTCTAGAGGCTCTGGTCAAGACCGGGCAGCTGCTTAGACTCTGCGCCCTGTGCATGTCTCTACCAACTGAGCTGGTGACACAGAGGGTCCACCATCCTGCCCTGCAGTACCGTTACAGGTTGTTAGATATCTGACTTACACTTCATCCGACGACCAAGGATTATACATTTTATTCCAATCCCCATTGTATGTACTCCCGTATAGACTGTTAGTGAGTTATCCCGCACTTGACTGGCACCCAACTGCATCCATACACCCATGCCCTTGGTCCAATCACTCCTCAGTAACCCTCACCCTTCAAATCCCACAAGCAGGCCCTAGAGAATGGACATGGAAGTCTAACGACTCCCTGTTAAAAGACCCATTATGTGCTAAGGCAGTCATAGACACAATATCTATTTTTATTAAGGACCATTCATCCGTTACCACTAATTTCCCGATTCAATGGGAAGCTATGAAAGCTGTTACTAGAGGGGTCTTGATACAACAAGGGGCTAGACTTAAGAAGATCAGAACACTAGACATAAAACTCACCTCCGACAAAGTCTGCTCCTTAGAACATTTACACAAGCAGGACTTGCCCCTGAAGTATTTCTAGAACTAACTGCGGCTAGAACGCACCTCTTAGAATTGTACGATTTATCACATCGGCGCAACCAGGATTGCTTCCGTAAACTGATTTACCAATACGAGGATAAATGTGGCAGACTCTTGGCACGAGGTCTGCACCCGCGTACATCCATCCCATATATACCCTCCATATGGAATCCAAACGATACGATGACGTCCATCCCTAATGACATTCTGCAGGTGTTCCACAAGTACTACTGTGATCTGCATCAACTACGACCGGATCCAGTTACATCTTTTTTCGTTCAACAATACATTTCAGAAACAGCTCCCCCGATACTAGACCCTGGGGTAAAATCCCACCTAGAATCCCCATTCACTGAGGAAGAGGTCAGCGCAGTAATTAAATCTACACCAGCGGGTAAAAGCCCAGGGCCTGATGGGTTCACCCTCGATTCTACAAGCGCCACGCCCCTAACCTAGTGCCTTTTTTATGACTAAAGTGTTCTCCTCTGTATCGACCAATACACATTTTCCATCACAAAGCACACGTCATGGTACACCCCAAGCCAGGCAAAGACCACACGGTATGCTCAAAATACAGGCCCATATCCCTGATAAATGTTGATGCAAAACTATTCTCAAAATTGTTGGTAAATAGGCTCCCCTCATACATGCCATCAGTAATTCACATGGATCAAACTGGGTTTATATATGGGAGTGAAGCAAGAGACAGCAACATTAAATTTATCTTATTGACCCAACATGCCCAAGCTACAGGCACACCAATGTGTCTTCCTTCGGTTGATGCCGAAAAAGCCTTCAACAGAGGCAGTTGGAAGTTTATGTACTCGACATTACGCGAGGTGGGCTTGGGCATAATTTCGTCCAAATCGTTTCAACTTCGGAATGGCGCGAGACAAGGATGCCCCCTCTCTCCGTTGTTATATGGCTTGGTCATGAAGCATCTAGCTGTAGCCTTACACCATAACCCAGATGTCAAGGGTGTTGTTAGGAGATTTACATTAAAAACTCTAATTTGATGCAGATGATCTCCTGTACATATCCCCCCACACACTACGATAACATCAACAATGAAAGAATTTGATAAATTCAGACTTTATAGTAACTTTAAGATGAATTTCTCAAAATCTAAAATCCTCAACTTTACCTTAGACGCTATTCAAATGTCATCCATCGGCACTAATATCTCTTTTAGGATCTGCAATTAAGGGCCAATAAATGGCCATTAAATATCTGGGCGTTTTGGTTACATCAGACCCTTCCCAATTATTTTCATATAACTACAGCCCTTTATATAGTAAATTACAATCAGACCTCCAGAAATATGAATCTTTACCGTTGAGCTGGTTTGCAAGCATTAACACTCTCAAAATGGATATATTGCCTAAGCTAATATATGTGTTCCAAACAGTTCCTATACTTTTACTGATAATCTACCTAAACTGCACAAATTATTTTGTCATTTTCTGTGGAGAGTGAAATGCCCCAAGAGAAGTCCCTGGTTATAGTGTTCAGGGCTACTATCCACATTTTATTGTCCATCCCCCCTCCCCCTTTTTCCCCATTTCCCCCCAAGGGCTATTTTGTTGCTGTTTATGTGTTTGTTGATCAATCACGGGTCTAAATTATTCCATGGACCTTGGGTCCACCTATTCTTGATTCTGATGACACTTTATAACGTTAGACACTCATACTGAGGGGTATATGTAATTTTTCTTTTCTTTTCACCCTTAAGGGCGCTTTGGCATTAGTCACGATGTGTTCATGTACCCAGCTTGAAATATGGATCTGCCTCTTAGTGTTGACCTTTGGTTGTAATTGTTGTAATGTAATTGTATTGTATGTACCCTGTTTATTTGTATGTTGTTACATTATTCTTGTAAAATCAATAAAAACTTTTGTAAACAAAAAAAATATATGTAAAAAATAAGACAAGACTCTGTCCAGATTTATGTCTAAAAAGCGGTTACATTGTTTTTCATGAAAATTTATTTTACAGAATAATATAATAGTATGAGTATAATAAAGTTTGAAACACAAAATCATGTCAAAATAATAAATTAAATAAAATGAAAAATTTAAAAAAATAATAAATAATATACTCATACCATTATATTTTACTGTAAAATACATTTTCATGAAAAACAATGTACTGCTTTTACACATATAAGTCCGCTGTATTGCATTCAATACAGTAATTTTTTATTGAACGTCGGGCCCCTTATGCAACAGCTGCATGTACCGATGTTACTGTGAATTCCTGCTGACTCATCGGATGCAGAGGACGCCGGCCAGAGGAAGTGAGAAGACAGGGATTGTGAAAAAGGACACTGGCGGATCAGGTAAGGCTCTTTTTACTATTGTATTTCACTGTTTTAGCTAACCCAAGTGTGACTAAGGGTTACCACTTTCAACATCTTTATTCTACCCCGAGTTACACTCGGGGTTACCGCTTAGGGGGTTAAGGTTAAAGTATTTTTTTGAATGTGTGTATTTTGTGTCTACCTCACCAATTACCTGAGCACCAACTCTCTCTTTGACCCTCTCCAGTCTGGTTTTCAAGCTGCCCATTCCACTGAAACAGCCCTTATTAAAGTGGCCAATGACCTCATCAGAGCTAAGTCTCAAGGCAACTTTTTCCTCCTCCTTCCTCCTTGACCATTCCTCTGCTTTTGACACTGTTGATCACCCCCTTCTAATACAAATCATGCCCTCCATTGGTATCAGTGACACGGCTCTCTCTTGGTTTGCTTCCCTTCTGTAACCGCTCCTTTCAAGTTTCTTTCAATGGTAATTCCTCCTCTCCCACTCTCCTCGCGGTTGGTGTTCTCCAAGGGTCAGTCCTTGGACTGGTTCTCTTTCTCTGTACACCTCCTCTCTCGGTAGTCTTATATCCTCTGTATGCTGATGACACTCAAATCTACATGTCCACCCCTGACTAGAGTCCTTGATAAGGTCTCATGCTGCCTGTCAGCCATCTCATCATGGATGTCTGACTGATTCCTGAAACTCAACCTGGATAAAACAGAATTCATCATCTTCCCCCCTCAAATTCCAAATCTCCCCCCGACATATTCCTAACTGTTAAAAACACTGGTATTTGTCCCTCCCTCAGGCATGTTGCCTTGGTGTCACCTTTGATTCTGCCCTCTTATTTAACCACCATATTCAGAACATTTCAGGTCCTGTCACTTTCACTTACTTATCTCCAAAATCCGCCTCTACCTGTCTTCAGAGATCACCAAACTCTTTGTACACGCTCTTATCTCTCGTCTGGACTACTGTAACCTCCTCCTCTCTGGTATTCCACTAACCGGACTCTACTCTACAATCTATTATGAATCTTCCCACCGCTCCTCTTCTGCTGCATCTCTTTGCAGTCCTCTTCACTGGCTTCCATTTCACCTTAGAATCAAATTCAAGCTCCCATGCTTTGCCCTCAAATCCCTCTATAGTTCCTGTTTCACCTACCTTTCTTACCTGGTAAAAAAATACTCCCTGAGCCACTTACTCCGCTTCTCCGATGACCTACAACTGACTTCCTCACTCATAATCTCATCACACGCACAGCTCCAAGACTTTTCTAGAGTTGCCCCAACTCTCTGGAATGGTCTTCCTCATCCTACTCGGCTTGATCCTACTTTCTGCTCAAAACCCATTTTTTCAAACTTACCTACCCTTCTTCTTCTGTCCTTTGAAAACGTCACTACTTCCCACCACTACATGTCTCTCCCCTCCTATTGTTTGTTAATTCCCCCACCTCCTAGATTGTAAGCTGCTCTGGGCAGGGTCCTCTCCCCCTCCTATGTCACTGTCTGTATTCGTCTGTCATTTGTACCCCCTATTTAATGTACAGCGCTGTGTAAGATGTTGGCGCTATATAAATCCTGTTTATTATTATTAATATTAATAATAATTAAATTCAAAATTATGCTTAAGCAGAGATACCAGGTTTCAGGTAGTGAGAGGTTGAGAGCTTCTGATTTGCTTCTATTGATTTTGAGTCCTGAAGCCTCTGAAAAAAGTGTGAGTTCTTTAAATCAGTTGGTCAAAGAAGTTAAAGGAGAGGTGATGTAAAAAGGGTATCATCGGCAAACAAGCCACACTTATGTTCTGTGGAATACTGAATACCTTTAATGTTCTGTCTAGTTCCACGTTGGATATCCAACCAGGGTAAGAAATAACCTCTAAGGGAAATATTAGCTGTGCGAGCAGAGTATAGTGACTCCATCAATCGCATGAAGGCTGGACCAAAACCCATTCTCCGTAATAAAGACATTAAGAAGTAATCCCATGACAGACTATCAAAGGCCTTATGAAGATCCAAAGAGAGTAACATAGCTTCACGTTTGGCACCACCACCCCAGTCAGATGGGGAGCTAAGACCTCACTGAGAGGTTTGATAGCTTTCAAAGTGTCTGCTGTTGAGAACTCTTTATCCAATATTTCACATGGGACCTATGTAGTTTAGGTAAAGGGATTCTAGAAAAAAAAGAGTCTAAATTGTCACTGGATAGTGAAGATGGTTTTCAGAGAGTAGCTTCCAGAATCAATTTTGGGTTCTTGGATAGCCGACCATCAGATAGCTTGATTTTGGGCAGTGCATGGGAATGACTTTTGGGGTTGAGTTTGTGTGCCAACAGTGAACCTGTTTTGTCACCCCAAGTTAAGAACTTATGTCCAACTCAACGTAAAGTTTTTCCAGCTTTAGTCGCCAGACATAAATTCAGTTCCGTGAGGATTCCTTCTATTTGTTCCCTCAAATCCTCATGGGAGTTCTGTTTTTGTAATTGTAATAAGGCATGTTGTTTTTGATCCATTATGAGTAATGATTGTTTTTTAAGTTTGGAGGCTAATGAGACAAGAACACCTCCAATAAGAGCTTTAAGTGCATCCCAAATAATAGCAGGAGAAGTGGCCTGAGGATCATTGAAACAAAAATATTCATTCACGGAGCTCTGCACAGTCATACTCTGATTAGAGTCACTTAAAAGACATTCACTAAGCCTCCAAGTTGGTCTGGGGTTTTTGGTGCTCAGCCCTACAAATCAATCAACTAATGGTCCGTGAATGCAGGGAGTATTAATAAAGATATGGTCTATCCTGGTGTATTGTTTATGGGCCGAGGAATAATAGGTGTAATCCCTAGTTGAGGTATTGGACTCTCGCCATGCATCCACCAAATCAAAGCTGCACAACAAATTGGCAAAACGTAAACTCTGTTTAGCTGGGTGCATGTAGGTAGGAATAGATATCTTATCTAATATCTGGTCTAAGGCCAGGTTAGAATAAACTATTAAGATCAAGGATCCTTCAAAAAAGGGAGCCAACTTGTTTAGCATAGCAGTAAAAAAAGATATTTGACCTGAGGTGGGGGCATAAAATGTCAAGATAAAAAGTAACACTCCTCCAACTTCGCCTGCCACCATAAGGTAGCAACCATCTTGATCTCTATGTTCAGAGTTTATGGCGAAAGAGACTGACTTAGAAAAACATAGGGCTACTCCCCTTCTTTTTTCCTTTAGCATTAGACAGAAAAACCAAAGGTAAGGCCAGGACATCAACTCACATTGCATGGTAATACTGAAAGGCTTTAACACTTTTAACTGGAGAATTAATGCCCTGGACAATATGCATCAAAAAAAGTCAAGTTTTGTTTATCTGTAGCCATGAAACAAAACAACGTGACCGGGTTAGACCAAACAAGCAGCATAGAGCAGAACAATAGCCTAAACCACATTTGGATAGCCCATAATCCAAACAACATAGCAAATTGAGAACCACACAAATAAATGCATGTGGGGGAGGGGGGAAATGCCTTTATGAGCAAATCAAACCAAAATATCATAACACCTGGCACAAAAAAAAACAAAAAAGGGTCACAGCACCTGACCAAAAGGGTCCACCAAAATGGCATCACACCACTCCAAAGGAGGTTTACCCCTCCAGACCTCTACCCAAAAAGACCACACAAACATGAAAAATTTAAATTATCACAGAATGTAAAAACAGAAAAAAACCTATTTATACATAAAGACATGTTCTGTATCAATAAACACTAAATGAAAAAAAATATTATAATTTGTTTCAACAGCTCAGTAAAGGAAGACAGCAATCAAGTTATCATTTCTCAATACGGGAAGTCCCTTTAAGTTGTAGGTCCAAAGCAGACTTGTTGGTTCAGGAATTTTTCCTTCTTGCCACAGAATGTCCTGAAGCCGGGTTCCAGATAGGAGAAAGAGGTGAAAGGGCTCCACCTGCTGGCGATTTGGAAGATGAGTCCGAGAAAATAAAGCCCAATTCCTTAAGCAGAGATTCACCCAAGGAAAACGTGGAAAAGGAATAAAATTGGTTGGAGTAGTGAAAGCATATCCGGAAAGGAAATGCCCATCGATACGTTATATTGTGTGACATCAAAGATTGCAGTAGAGGTTTGAAGGACCATCGTTTTTTAATTGTAACCGGGGAAAGGTCCCAAAAATCGGGATTGGATAGCCTTCAATGGACAGATCAGGAGTGGATCGTACAGCTTTTATAAGGGCATCCTTATGAAAGCTGTATGAAAATAGCTCCATAATAATGGAGCTTCACGATATTATCAGTTGGGGCACCATCTGCCCTGGGGGCCATGGTAGCTCTGTGTAAAAGATCAAACTCCAGGTGTAAATCATCCACAGTAGGACGCATGGATCTCAGAAAGGTTTGCACAACAGACAAACAGAAAGAAAATTTTAATACTTTTAAGAAGGCCTCTAATATGGAAAATATCCCACCTCAAATGATTTCCCATGTCTTCCAATTTATTTTGAGCACCTTCTAAACATTCCTTCAATAAAGATATAGCAGAGAAGTTTTGAGTGACTCTTCGGATATTTTCATCCATTTTTTACTCTATGAGCTCTACTCACTGACCCAAAGCGTGGAATTCTTGTTTCAAATCTGCCATCATTTTTGTTCTCGTTTTATCTAATTCCTTCTCCAACAATGCTCCAAAACGAGCAATTAATGTGGCATCCCGCGAATAACTAAGTGTAATAGACTACTCCACAGGAATACTATCAGGACTGAATGCTCTGCAGTGTAAGGCAAGCTAACGACCCTTAATAAGGAATCAGTGTCCTAAGATGAACATGGGAACCCTGTCATGTGTGTGAGGGGGAGGAGAGCACATGGTGGGGGGCCTAGTAACAGGAAAAGATGAGGGGCTCTCACCTCTATCATCATGGTCTCCACTTTCCAGGTGCTCCATAGCTGCAGGGTGAGAAGATGGCTTGGATGCCTGTGTGGATCCTTGAATTGCAGAGCGTGCTGTGTAGGAACCTGCTGCAGAAGAGGAAACAGCTGCCTGTGATGCCGCCATCTTGGAAGACCCGGGAGCCATCTTTTCTGCCTGATCCCAGGGTTTCTGTGCCTGTTGGCGCACATTGCAAGCTGCCCGAGGGAAATAGAGAGCAGAAGAAAGCCTGTGTGCTGTGAAGCTGATACAGCCGCTACTTGTGGCTGGGAGGACAGAGGCTATAGGGACATCCGACCTGGCCAACCGCGCATGTGCACTACATAATACTAGTTTTTTAATCCTAGGATATATGCTTCTCTGGGGTACACATAGTCACCTTGTATAGGCAAAGTGTAAGCCCATACATGCGTGCATTAGCCACTATGTGTGCCTGAGGTTCTTTTGAAAAGTTCAAGGTTAGCATTGTCTGAGTAATGGCTGGAGACCAGGTCAAGGAAGGGATTTCCTAAAAGTTATACTAGGGTGTTGGTGTATACATTTTGCAGTTCTTGGGTCAGTTCTTAGTACATCCCAGTGTTTGGATAAGATTTAAGATATCTCTTTTGGTTGGTTGTTAAAAGTCATAATGACCCTTAAGGTTTCTTCTAAGGTCTTGGTTTTGGTGTGTGAGAGTAGGGATTGTTAGTCAAAGGTTTGGGCCATTTGGTATGCATTTTTCAAATGGGATTTAATAAAACCTCTCTTGAGTAGTATTTCCTAAGGGGCCTTTGATTCTTGTTTAAAATCTTTCTCTTCAGTGCAATTGCGTTTAAGCCTTAACCCCCCTAGCGATATTCCCGAGTGTGACTCGGGGTGGAAAAAACTTGCAAAAACCGGTATCTTTGGGAGAAAAATTAGAAAATTGAGGCTGAATGCGACGACCCCCTGGCATACCTGAAGTTGTTTTTGACCGATGAAGTTATCGAAAAAATTGTTGCGGAGACAAACAAATAAGCCGCTCTTGTGTTTGCTAACTTTTTGAAATTTTTTGCTAATTGTTTTTTATGCAAACATGTATGCTGCTTTGTGTTTGCTAACTTTTTAAAAAATGTTTATGCCAACATGTGTGCTGCTCTGTGTTTATTACCTTTTTTAAAAAAAATCTTATGCCAACATGTATGTTGCTCTGTTTGCTAACTTTTTGAAATTTTTTGCTAATTTTTTTTTATGCAAACATATATGCTGCTTTGTGTTTATTAACTTTTTACTTGCAACCTTCACACTATAAAAGAACATATCCACTCCACACCTGAGTGGATGCTCCACACCTGAGGTTTGCAAGAAGCAGAAAGTGGGAACCTGTGACTAAGGATGACATTTGGCTGTTTTTGGGCTTGGTGATCTTGCAGGGAGTTGTGGGCAAACCCATGCAAAAGTGGTACTGGTCCAAGAATAAAATGATTGCCACTCCAATCTTTGGCACAGTCATGCCAGAATACGGCTTTTCCCTCATCATGAAGTACCTGCACTTTGCAAACACTGAAGAATGTGATGAGACTACCCATCCTGCACCAAAACTGAGGAAAATTTGGGAAGTGTCTCAGATGATTCTACAAGATTTCCAGCAAACCTATGTGCCTGAATGTTGATGTCAGCATTGACAAAAGTCTAATGGCTTACAAGGGGAGGCTCAGCTGGGTGCAGTACATTGCTTCAAAGAGGGCACGATTTGGCGTGAAAACGTATATGCTGTGCGAATCTTCATCTGGCTACATCTGGAATACAGTACTGTACACTGGAAAAGGGACACAGTTCAACCCCAGATACAGCCATCATGGATTGGCAACATCTTCAGTGCTATCCCTCATTGCTAGATCAGGGCTATTGTGTCACAACTGACAATTTCTACACCTCTCCTGAGCTTTATGAGTTCCTTCTGCAACACCGAACAGATGCCTATGGAACCGTTAGGGCTAACTGGCGCAACCTGCCATCAATGTTTGCAAAAGGGAAGCTGAAGGTAGGAGAAATTGTTGCCTGGCAGAAAGGCAAGATGATGGCCCTGAGATGGCGTGACAAGAAAGATGTGTGCCTGGTGAGTACTGTCCATGGTGCTTCCACCGTTCTGGTACACACAAAATGTGGGAAAGAAGTGATGAAGCCACAGGTGGTGATTGACTACAACACTATGGGAGGTGTCGACAGAGCTGACCAAGCCATGACATTCTACCCAGCAATGAGGAAACAGCAAAGGAAGTACTACAAGAAGATTTTCTGTGAATCATTCAGACTTAATTTTGCAAGTTTCTGAATCCATAGTCAAGAACCACCAAACACCATCAGTGGCTATGAATAGACCTGGACGTTGTGCTTCCACCGTTGTCAACCCAGAATGCCTGACTGGTCAACACTTTACTGAATACATCCCACCAACCCAGAAAAAGGCAGCACCTACAAGGATGTGTGTGGTTTGCTGCTCAAAGACCGATGACAGAGGAAGGAGAAACGCAAAGAAACCAGGTTCTACTGTCCTGACTGTGATGATGGACTTTGTGCTGCACCCTGCTTCAAAATCTACCACACCCGGGATGTCTACTAAAAACTGTAAAAATTTTTTTCTAAAATCTGCATTTAATTTATATTATTATTTATCAATAGCATTGCACCCTTGTTTGAAAAATTTCAGTGGGAAACTTTTGATAAAATATTTTTTTTTTGATAAAATACATTGTTGTGGTCTATTATTTCATTATGTTTTATAATTATGATTTATATTTATGTATTATATTATAATTTATGATTACCTCTGATGCTATGGTAGCTTTAAAGACTGGAAGATTGGTGAAAAAGTAATCTATACACGCCTGAGTGGGTTGGAGTAGAAAGTGTATGATCTCTCCCCAGGGTGATGGGCTTGCTAAACATCATACAGGCCTTGACTATGTATTAGATTGCAAATGAGCGCTGAGAGGCGGGCAGTGACGATCCTGTGCTGGGGTATGAGGGGGATTAAAATCACCTGCGAAAATGACAAAGGACAGGGAAAGTGAGGTGTTATGTCACGGATATAATTTGTGACAGTTTATGCAAATATTGATGGGTTCAATTTGAAGTGTACAAAGAGAGATAACACAAAGACTTGAACGATTATAGTATTTAATAATAAGATAGATAGACAAAACAATGCAATACTGTAATAACAATTAATAAGCGGTAACAAAAGATACTTAGCTGCAGAAGAAAACTGAATTCACCCAAAGATTCTGCTGGAAATCAATAACTTGGCAGATGATCAAAGAAACATGTTGCATCCAGCAAGCTCTGGTCAAGACTCCCTCATTAGGTATGGCTCTGTGTTTTTAACTACTCAGGAAGGAACTAAGACAATGGCCGGGTTTGACCAGTACTGACCCATAATCATCCTTAAACCTTACAGGATATGCTGCATTCCTTTAGGATGACCTCATCTATGGTATACATATACCAGTATATACTGGTAAAGCATTATTGTTGTTGAGACATAATTGATATTAAATAAATTGTGCTAAGGACTGAATCTAGAAACTATAACGGAGCATTATTAGGGACAACAAACATTGCACAATGTAATCTCCACTGCAGCCAATTTTCCTAGGAGTATAATAAATTTGCCATCATGGTCAATAACCAACCTATGGAGAACAAAGGCTAGGCCTGCCTTAAAAAGTATAGCCACTCCTACAGATTTCCTGTTGGTAGTAAGGGCCATGAATACTAAAGGGTATTGACAGCTTGCAAATTTAAAGGAGCCCATATTATCCTGATGAGTGTGTTGAAGGAAAGCAACATCTGCCCCCTGCCTTTTAAAGTTTTGCAATGTCAAGCAGCGTTTAGTATTAGAGTTTAACCCAATAACATTGAAAGAAACCAACCTAGTCATGTAATATCAAAAACAGAAGGAAAGTTGCATAATATTGTACTACAATCTGCACTTAACATAGAAAAAGAGGTTGATGCCCATATCATTTCCCAAAACATGCCCCCCTTCCCCCAGGGGTAAAGTAGAGGGAGAAGAAAAGAAAAAAGGTAGAAGTAAACACAAAGTAAAAACAAAGGTAGATGGTCAGAGAGGCCATCCTGTACACCTACTGACTTCTACAGGGGGAAAATACCACACAAAAAGTGGTAAAAATGAGGACTTCAGTGAGATCATGACCCACATCCCTCCAAAAAATAAAATAAAATGAACAATTTACCTGCCCTACCCCCAATCCGCACACCATGTGGCACATTCTATTAAAAATGACAATCAATAATGGGTGGTTCATAGGATCCCTTTCTGTACCCTCACAAGACACAGTGACCCAATTCTTGATTTACAGGACACCATCACTTTGTCTTGGTATCTTGCCAATGGTACAATGATAGCCCAGACACCCAGCTCAAAGATGTAATTTGACTATTTTGCTGCATGTCTTTTTGCATGTAACCTTTTTTCAGGAATTGCTTTGACTTAAACGCTAGTTGACAAGTAAACCTGGACTCTTTTAGGTACAATGAGCAACATATTCATGTTACATTGTATGTAAACTCCTCGGTTTGACTTTCTCAGCAATTATGTAATATGTTTAAACTCATGTTGTCACTGTATACCACTGTGCACACATAAGATGTTTCAATATAACTATTATTGTAATCTCCTATATTGGTCTGACATTGCAATCATGTAACTACAATACGTTTATATATATATATATATATATATATATATATATATATATATATATAGTCATATCCCCTGTACACACTTATACATATACACAAACCATGAATCTTTATTTTATTAGCAACTCCACAATAAGTCATTTTTTAAACAAATATACAATATATTTTTACCTCTTTCCCTTAACAATAAATACTCAATAAATCCTCATCTCACACAAACCCCAGGCTACATTATTACCTATTATCTCCCATTTACTTTTGTCTCTCCCCTCAATTCTATTCTCAAATCCCCTTGCTTTTTTATTGGACCCGCGGGCTCCAATAGAAGCGTCCACGCATACGCGATTTTATGTAGCCTCCATTCACTTCCTGGAGCTAAACCCTGGCTTCTTTCTTCCAATTCCCATGCGCAGGATCTCGCAAATCCTGTGCGATTTTGCATAATTTATGCGAGACTCCATCTCCTCCCCCATAAGGCGAGAGACGTCTCACCCATTCGCCTCATTAAGCTGCAGACTGCATACTCTGGCTCTTCTATTATTATTATTATTATTATTATTATTATTAAAGAATGTGTGGGAGCCAGGATGCAAAGTTATCCACAAATTGTGATACTGGGCCAGGGGGGCGGTAGACAACAGCAACAATGAGGGGTAAGGGGCTAAAGAGTGGGACAGAGTGGACTTCAAATGAAGTGAAAATGAGAGAGGGTGGGGTAGAAAGATCTCTGTATGTACAGTTAGGTGAGAGAAGGAGACCCACACCACCCCCGACTTTCTTGCCAGGTCTGGGGGTATGTGTAAAGTGCAGGCCTCCATAGGAGAGAGCAGCAGCAGAGGCAGAGTCAGAGGAGGAAAGCCAAATTTAAGTGAGAGCAAGAAAGTTGAGAGACTTAGAAAGGAGGAGGTTGTGTATGGAGGTTAATTTGTTGCCAACAGATCTGGCATTCCATAGACTGCCAGAGAGAGGGGGTAAGGACTTATGGGTAGGGTGAATGGGGATGAGGTTAGAAGAAGGGAATGTCTTGCTGAGAGTATATGGAAGGGGGAGGCTGTGTGGAGGACCAGGGTTGGGTGAGATGTCACCAGAGAGTATTAGTAAAGTAAAAAGGTACAGGAGCACAGACAGAGAAATAAAGAGAGTGAAGGAGCAGAGAGACAATCAGTTATCAGACTGGGAAGGACAGGGAGTAGTGGTAGGAGCAGGATGAATAATACATTTTTACAGATAATTGGGAACCATATGCGTACAATAAACAATGTGCCAAACTGAAGTCCAAGAGAAGCAGTCCAATATTATGGGTTCAGGTGAGGCTTGTAAACTTGTTCCAGGAGTGAAGGATGATGATTCAGTCAAAGAGATGGTTTGATGGAATACCAGTTTAGAATGGTAGCAGCAGCAAAGGATGTGTTGGATTCCAGGTGGATAAATCAGTCCAAAGTCAAGAGATAGAAGTTGCAGAGTATATTTATATGTTCAAATCGGTTCCAATTCCAGTGTCAATTCCCTGGATTATTTCCCATTGCACTTATAATTTGGGCACTTGAGATTTGGGCACGTGACCAGGGTCCCAACGTGACCTTGCCTGTTGTTTAAATAGAAGTGCTTTGGGTTCTGATTAAGGATGGACTGATCAGAGTAACAAGGAATTTGGGATATCTGGCTGCAGCACTCACCACAGGGAAAACCTGGTAAACCAACACTTTCTTTGTAACCTATCTGATCCTTCTATGCAACCTTTTGTGCAATCTCTGCCTAAAGGTCCCCATATATATGTGCCCAATTAACCCTTAATATTTATCCTTTGGCAATCTATTTGTTGCCTTTATTTAACTTTCTTTGTAATCTCAGTTTAGAGTTCTCTATATATATGTGTCTAATTAACCCTCAATAAAATGTATGATCTAGTCTTGACCATTAGACACAACTTCCATTTGTTTACCTATGGAACTACTAAACAATTTTAAAACCCTAACTATTTGATTATTCTATGCTATAGAAGCTATCAGCTAAAATGTATCTATAACATTAATATTATTTCGGATGGTTCAAACATAGAGCTTCTGTAATGTTAATCTCTTTTTATTTAATATTCTGAATCTGGTGCCCAATGGTACCCAAACGAAGAGGTATATACAGCAGGTGCCAGCAGAGCTAGCATAGTCGTATAGTGGACGTCCCAGAAACAGTTTGGACCGCCTGTGTAGAGAGAAATATCAAAAATAAATCATAAATATGAAGCAAGTGAGTAATAGGAAGGAAACCTTTTTCATTTACAGCTCGTTAAACACAATACAATAATTGCATTTTTGAATACTTTGCCTGTACGTCTGACAATAAAAACTATAAATCTACGTAACTTGTGTTAGAGGTTCACAGTTGTTCATGTTAAAATTACTTGTATTTTAAACATAGTATTATTATTACAATATGTAATACAGTTGTTAACAATAATGATTTTGTGTACAAGCAACAGGATCAACAATATAACACTATTCAAAGTATCAACATAGAAGTATCCTTCCGTCATGTAACCCATTATGTTAGCAAGCCTGTTAATTGAATAGTTATTTTATCTAGTTTGTGTGACTAATATCTTTGATAAAGTAGGACTGATGGAAAAGAGAAATCCTGAAAAGAGGGACAAAAAATGATAGAGATAAGAGCATAGGATAAATCAAGTATATTCATAATCATTATAGAAAGGGTTTGAAAGACAGCATGTCGTTTAGACCTGGTGGGACACAAGCATTATCATCAATCATATATATCTAATACCTTAATGGCTTAAATTAAATAATCTCCCAATGACACTTAGAATTGCATCTTATTCGAAATCCTTATTAATATTCCTTCTAGCAGCATGTATTAAAACTGAAATACAAGAGAATTGTGATGGGAGCACAGTGGCCCAGGTTCGAATCCTGGCCAGGGCACTATCTGTATGGAGTTTGCAGGTTTTACCCATGTCTGCGTGGGTGTCCTCCTGGTACTCCGGTTTTCTCCCACATCCCAAAAACACAGTAAGGTTAATTGGCTTCCCCCCCAAAACAATTGTCAGCCCACACATGCAATTAATTTTAGCTAAATGAAATGCAATTATGACATTTGATTTACTTTTACCTTTTGCTCTAGAGATAAAAATGTTTATATTTTCCTCACTTTCCATCTTGGTGTCACGCTTGGGGAGACAGGGCAACCAGGGAGCGCTACCGCTTGCACAAAGGTGGTGTGAGCCCTGAGAAGGCCCAAGGTGCAGATTCTAAGTGGCAACCCAGCAACCCGGTCTTCGCCAGAGCCTCTAGTGGTGAGGTTGTAGCGCTGCTGGTTACCCCCAGGTTCTAGTCTTTGGGCACACCAGGTTGGGCAGGAGGATACACCGTACCAAATCACTAAGCAGGAAGGCCGGGATCAAGGCAGAATTGGCTGAAAACAAACTGGACAACAAGGGGTTAACACAGGAGCTGGACAGAGGAAACACTGAATTAAGAAATAGGTGTACAGGAACTAGCTCAGAAGAACTAGGGTCTCGGCACTAGTGGAGACACGTTGCACGAACGCTGAGTACTGTGTTTGAGCTAGCTAAATAGCCAGGGATGGTTAAGAGGCTTTTTTGATAAAGCTTGGTAGCATAGGCATTACCAAAATCATAACTGCTCACATGAAGGGGAGAGGTGTCTGTGCTTTAGTGAGGAAGAGGTAAGTGTAACACTGGGTAACCAGGAGTCATCAGGACAGAGTGGTAAAACTCCCCAGGGGACAACACAAACAGCAATAAAAACTTTGCAACCCCATCCAAAACAAAACGTTAAAAAAAAAGTGTGAAAATACATTTTAAACATTTTTTAAATATCAATATTTATTATTATATTTTGAAGTTTGTTTGCACTTACCACCAATTACTTTCTCAATGCACTTTTATGTGGTGCATCCTACTTACATTCCAGGCATCGGGAAAAAGGCAAAAAAATGAAAAAGTGTTTTTAGAGCTTCTTTCTGTAGTACATGCCAAACATTAGAAAAATTCATTCTGCTTGCTCCACCTCTAAGGCTGTGAACTCACAGTCTTTAATCGTTGGAAGGGATGACCCCTTCACTTGCTTTACGGCCCTTTGTCAGTCGTGGATCCACCAGGAGGGATCGCGAACGAGATCACATCAGATTTCCATCCTATACTAGCCCTGAAACGATAATCGGACAGGAATCCCCTGACCTGTGTATGTTGCCTAAGTAAAAGAGACAGGGCCCTTATTGGTTACCATTGTAGCTTAACGTTATGTAAATTATGTCACTTTAACGTAAACCTCTGCCCACACTGTGAACATTTAATTTTTACCTACTCATAACAAGCAGTTTGGAGATTTAAATTTAGTCATCCCTAAGCTCTCCAAGTGTGTTTATGTGAAGGTATTCATTCTCAAAGGAAGGCAAAAAAAAAGCCAAAAAAATTGGCTCCAACCTGGGTAAAAAAATTCCTTCCTGATCCCGTGAGGCAATCATATGTTCCCTGGATCAATATGTTATCTTTACTATAAACTTTAATACACAGCTAATGCATATCTTCCAGTGTCTCCTGTGTTCCCTGTGTCTGTGTTGGCCCCCCTATCACCGGTCTCTATTTCCTGGATCACTGGTATTTGACCACTGGTATGTAACCTGACCTCTCTTGCTTGCTGCCTGCCTCGACCCCGGCCTTCCTTGACAATTCTTCAATCTAGTGATTTGGTAAAAGTGTTTCATCCTGCCCACCCTGGTGTGCCCAAGGACCACAACCTGGCAGTAACCAACAGCGCAACATCCTCACCACTAAAGGCCCTGGAGAAGACCAGGTTGCTGCTTAGACTCTGTGCTTTGGCCATTATCAGGGCTCACACTACTTTTTTGCAAGCCGTAGCGCCCCCTAGAGGCTCCGTCTTTCCTACAACCTTAAAGTGAATAATCGGGAGGAGAGTTCTCCATATAGACAAATATATATTTATACAGGGTAATCATATTCCCCTCCTAAATGTCTCTTCTCAAGGGAAAATAGATTCTGTTCAGCTAATCTCTCCTGGTCTTTAGAGAGTCTACTTGGTAGTGTGTGGTTGCTTGCTGACAGGCTACCTTTGTTCATCCCTTGAGAGCTGGTACTAGGAGGAGACCAACATGAATACATTACCACTAACTTCTGCTTTTGACTGGTCTCTTCCTTACCATATCTAATAATTGCGTGGATCATGTACAGTAGTTGAGCTGCACTTTTTTAGCAGCAATAACTAAGAATTGCCTTCAATCTGCACCATTGGTATATTTCGTACTTCTTGACCTTTTGAGTATCATCAACTTAAACTCTTCCCAATGCAAACTCAACCTATTACCTGAGGCAGCTCTGTTTTTATTCTTACCACCATATCTGCTAATGCTGAAGGTGTGTTCTTTCTGTAGTACATGCCAAACATTAGAAAAATTAATTATGCTTACTCGACCCCCAAAGCTGCGTACACACATTAGACTTTGGTTGTTGGAAAGGATCACCCCTTTGCGCGCTCTCCTCTTCACTTGCTTTACGGTCATTTGTCAATCATGGATCCACCAGAAGGGATCTTAAACAACATCAGGCGGCCACTGTACACACATCAGATTCTCATCCTTTACTAGCCCTGAAACAATAATCGGAACGGTATCACCTGACGTGTGTATGTAGCCTAGGTAAAAGAGACAGGGCCCTTATTGGTTACCATTGTAGCTTAAGGTGCTGTAAATTATGTCACTTTAATGTAAACCTCTGCCTACACTATGAACATTTAACTTTTTACCTACTCACTTGCTTGTCCTTTCTCTTCCCTTTTCTGTAGAGCAGAATAGCACTGTGTGTTCTTTCTCCTGTCACTGGAAATGATCATTAAAGAATAATAAAGTAAAGTAGTACCTTGATGCCAGCAGGTCCTATCCTTGCTATAAAAATTAAAATTTAAATAAGACAAACACCCTTATAACCTAGTGTCATCCAAAAAAGTTTTCAAAGGTATTTTAAAAACTGGAGTCAGGAATCTATTTTTTCCTATTTTGTGTGTAATATGCTCACATCTGATTAAAGGATAGAACATATGTTGCCAAATTTATTCTATTCATGTATACCTTCAGTAAGCATACATAGTTTTAGTGACTTTATATCCTTTATATGATTCCTCTGCACAGTGTTTTCATTCATCTAGTTCTCCCGCATAGTAACAAGGATGGGCAGCATCTCCAAGATGAAGGTAAGGTGCTGAATTTTAAAAATGAAGGTGTCAGGATAGCTAATAGTTTACATTTGTCAGCCTGGCACTGTCCTTCCTGTGCTACCGTGCAAAAACACAGGAGGTACTAAACATAACATAAGCCCCATGATGGCCTTTCATTCATTATTCATTCATTTATTTTGCAGACACTACTAAGCCTGTGCTATTGCAGCAGGACAGAAGAGTATATTAAATAGAGTATTGCTACTCAGTGGCCAGTTAGCTTCAAGATCCCAAAAACATTTTCTAAATGTATTGCAATATATGGGGATCTACTTGAAAATAATATACTCTGAAAAAAGGTTCAATAAAAAGAAGTATGAACACCAGATGTTCAAAATAGCAATAAATATTTCATACCATAAAAGCAAATAGAATGATATCACAACATTCTTAAAATAATTTCTGGTATGTAATATGTGGTAAATGATTATTTGTAGTTATTTATGTGTTTGTAATGCGTTGATTACAATTTAACTTTACAAATGTTAAAGTTACCATCTGGATTAAAAGGCAAAAATTGTGAGTGTATATTTGAAACTTTTAGTATAGGACAAGTATATTATCTCTTTTTTTTAGTGCAAAATGGACTTTTCGTCACAGTTTCTGTCTAATAAAAACACTAAAAATCGTGCTAAAAAAAAGTAAATGCAAAAAATAAAAATAGTAGTCAACAATAAATGGCCTTTATATCAGAAATTGTCTGTGGGCCAGTGATCCTTCCTCCCACTAGTGGACCTATGCATTCCTAGACAAACCATAAACTTGGGAACTTTGTCAAGGAACTGTCTCAAGTTTTTCTTGGCAAGCCCTGGGATCAGTTGACCTGACAATGGGCTGTGTTTACCACATGCTTTTGAGTCACAGGTTTCTGAAGTTTTTCTTGAAGGAACTGACTTTTTTTGGAACTTCAACTGGCTCAGATGGCTGTGGTTCATGCTCCTAAGGCAAATAGGCGTTGAGGCTCCTATTCATTTAAAGTTTTTCTTGTCCTCCTGTTTCATTCAAACAAAAAAAGCAGCATCTGGTGTCCTGGATCTTTGAAGGCAAAGGTTAGATGCTGCTAGGCTGCTATGAATAGGTGGTGAAAAACAATATGAAAGCCAGGAAAACTGTTACCAATACCACCTATGATCAAGTTTGCCTTGGCAGTAGGGGTTGTCCACCTAGGTGTAGAAATCATTACACTGAAAGGTCAGGGTTCAGATGTCTCATCATTCACTGGTTAGTGTTGGTCACTCAAAACCTTCATTTGTTCAATTCCTTACGGCAAGTTCAGGGAATCCCACAGGAAGCTAAACCACTGGAAGGGGACCTATCTTGTGCTCAATTCTGCTTGTATTAGACGCATTCAGACCAAGGTCAAGATCCAAATAGGCCTGCCATTCCTGAAGGCAGCCCTTTTCGTGGCTGTCATTGTGGCGATAAAAGTTTTAGAGATTATCTTGGGTGCCTAAGAGCCTTTTACCACTTTTTTTTTCCAGACAGGGCAGTTATGTTGTAACAACCTTTCATCTAATAAGGAGTCTGTGCTCCCCATTCTTCCAGTACATGGTCAACAGACCAGCAGACTTTACATCAGCAGTACACTCCTGAATACCTTGGCATCCACTAGTATATAATTCTGAACACCTCCTTTTAAACTTTGGGGCTACCAAAGAATTGGAGGGCCTCCATGCCTCCCAGATCATCCGAACCATCTGCATGGTTAATCAGACAAACAGAAAACATTTTAGGAGTCACGGGTCAATTATAGCATGTCTTCTTCCTATGCAGCAGCTATTCATCAGACCATTACACTAAGGTGGCAACCTAGTCTCCACTGCTCACACGTTATGTCATTACTTCATTGAACTGGAAGCCTTAACTGCTGTAAGTTTTGGTCAAAAAAAGGTCTGTCTACTGGTTTACCTGTGAGCTTTACATATTTTTGAACTTCCCTCCCTGGGTGTGACATTTTTTTCCCCATCATGTGCTGACATGGAACAGTCAGGAAAAAGGAAAATGTATTACGTTAATTATCTTTTACCGATAGGCTCTATGTAAGCATTTATACCCACTCCTATTTTTTTTGGAGGGCTAGTTATAGTAAATTAATTACCTAGTTACCCGGAGCTTATCAGGAAAGGACAATTACGAAAAGTAATACATTTAAAAATACATCTAAAAAATGCACCACCACCACGAAACACAGAAGCGATGCATGCATGTTGATTCATGTACGGTTTGCTGCGCCTGGAGGCATAGCAGCAGTTTGCTATGTGCCTGGGAGCAGATAACCATGTGGTTTTCTATACAAGTCAGAAAGGGGCCTAATGGTCATGTGAAATGTATTCACTTTCTTTTCATAGCCTATACCATACAGCAGTGGTCCTCAACCTTTTATACATCGCGGACCACCAAATGCACAGACTCTGGACCGCACATGTGCGGAGAAATGTGTGTCCTCAAAGGGGAAGAAAATTCCCCCCAGAGTGATGTCATGATGCCTGTGATGGGAGAGTAAGCGGGTTTATGTCCAGGGACACATCCCCCCGCCCACCTCCCTGAACCTGCAATGTCTACGGGAGAGATGGTCCAGGGCTCTGGCCGGTGCGCCCCCCCCCCCCCAAGCGGGGTCCTTTTCCTAACCCCGCTGGTGGTGGGGGGAATGGGGGAGGAGGACCCCTGCCATACAGTACCGTTATCAACATCCTAAAAACAAATTTCAGCCACAGGTATTTAAATTTTGCCGGGGCCCTTAAATGTGCCATTGACATCATAAACTTAAAATATTGTGTCTTGCACTTATGATGTCGGTTTCTTCATATGTCAACATCAGAAATTAGGCAGACTGTATACCTGAAAATATTTTCTTAACACCAATGTAATTTATTTTTATCACAGCTACAAAATATTACAAAAGTTTCCCTTATACTTTTATAAATAGGTAGATAAACTGGTTGTTTTCACAAAGAAGAATGCATTTTATAAATACAGTTCAGCTCCATTACACTTTAGTCACCAGAGTATTTTTTTTTTTAATTTACCCTTCTCATATTTTTTCATACTGGAAACGTAACTGCAAATTCAAGTGTAACATAACGCTATTAATATCTGTAGGTCACTTTGAATTTTAATAACACTGATAATAAATCAAATTATTACACAACTTTATCCAGAATTCTTTAAATTATTAATACAATGAATATACATCAGTTTTCTTTAAATGCCTCCAGGTGCTTTCAATCTTTTTAAATTTGTTAATAGAGAGTGGAATCCTTATGAAGTAAGGTTGTAGCATCAGCACAGTTCTGATCATGTACTGTGATCAGTGCTAATGATATAGAGAATGAAGTTATGCTTTAGCAAGGGGAACTGATGCATCACAAAGTGATTAAAACTTCTGACATACCACCCATAAAAAGAAAGCTTCCCTCAAGCAAAACATGAAAAAGGATGAGATCAGGCAGTGGATTTTTATATTCTACAGGAGCTGCAAGAAGAGGAAAGCATTACCTGCCCTAGTAAATCAGCTCTATTCAAGCCACCTGAATAATTATGTAGATGTCTGCTTTACTAAGATAAAGAAGCTGTATAAACCTTACACTGCTTAGCAGACTTAGGTTTGCCCTACACAATCCACCACACTGGAGTGGGGATTTATTCCACACTACATAAACTGGAGAGATTTCCTGTACATTAAACCAAAGAGAGGGTTATATATTACTGAAAATAAAACTGGGGCTGCTGAATATCACATTTCTCTTGGGGGTCTTGCATGTAGTAACTTGCTCAAATTGCTACTAAAACACAACACAACTATGGCTAAGTTATAGATAAGGTGACACAAAAAGAAATAAATGTGCTTTTGGTGCATAAATGGCAATTTTCATACATTGTGTATGGCATATTGAATTTAGTTTTTTATACTTTCACTGTATCAAACAGTGTTCAGAAAACCTACTTTGTTTTAAAGCCCTCTGAATAAATCAACATTTTTCCCAACTTGCCTCAGTAGTTATGCCATTTATAACTAAAATTTTGTATTAGAGTGCTACAGTGAGTAACTGCATCACATATTGTTTGTAGTGCTTTTTATGCCTGACACTCCAATAAATAAATACTAAAAATAAAAGTATATTATGTATTACATGACAAGCAATTTTTGTTTTAATTTGATACACTGTTTGTGTGTATTCTATTGGCTAACTTACGTTATACTAATATTATATGTGTATATGTGACACAAAATCACATTAGAGAATTGTACAAAAGAATTTCTTCTCCCTAAATGGATTTTCTGAGGCAGGCACTGGAAGTATAAGTGGATCTTCTCGAACATGGGCATCACAATAGGCCATCAAATCTGCTGCAGCTTTGGATATCTAAAAAATGGGAAAAAATATGTTGATCAGCATTCACTAGGCATATAATTGGACATATAATTATACTCTACAACTCTACCTCCTGCCTTTGGACTGATTTTTCCACCTGGACTCCAGCACATCCTCTGCTGCTGCTACCATTCTAAGTTGGTATTTCATCAAACCATCTCTGACTGAATCCTCAACCTTCACTCCTGGAACAAGTTTACAAGCCTCACTTGACCCCACATTATTGGACTGCTTCTCTTGGACTTCAGTTTGCCACATTGTTTATTGTACGCATATGATTCCCAAATATCTGTAAAATGTATTATTCATCCTGCTCTCTCTTTGCTGGCCCTACTCCCTGCACTCCCCTGTCTGATAACTCATTGTCTCTCTGCTCTTTCTCTCTCCTTATTTCTCTGTCTGTGCTCCTGTACCTTTTCACTTTATTGATACTCTCTGGTGACATCTCACCCAACCCTGGTCCCCCACACTGCCTCCACTTTCCATACACTCTCAGTAAGACATTCCCTTCTACTAACCTCATCCCCATTCACCCTACCCATAAGTCCTTACCCCCTCTCTCTGGTAGTCTATGGAATGCCAGATCTGTTGGCAACAAATTACCCTCCATACACAACCTTCTTTTTTCTAAGTCTCTGAACTTTCTGGCTCTCACTGAAACTTGGCTTTCCTCTTCTGACTCTGCCTCTGCTGCTGCTCTCTCTTATGGAGGCCTGCACTTTACACATACCCCCAGACCTGGCAACAAAGTAGGGGGTGGTG
>NC_092861.1:97424002-97455400 GCF_032062135.1 Pyxicephalus adspersus
TAATAATAATAATAATAATAATAATAATTGATCCTGTTATAAAATCTTCAAAGCATACTCATCATAAGAGAAATAAGTGGAATGCCATTGGTGGCCCACATTCAAAAATACACTGGCTGTAATATCACAAGGCACTTCCAACTTTTCTCAGATCATAGGCACAGTTTACAAACCTGTTTCTTTTTTGTTGTGGAGAAATTTTATGTACTGTAAGTGGATCACACCATTCTGCAATACCAGCCGGGCACACAAACTCGTATTTGTATTCCTTTTTTTATATTATTCTGATGTTTTTTTTTATACCATTCCGTTCTTCCCTTTTAATTTTCAGATTTCAATTTGCAAACATGCATAACACATTTTATCTAGTCAGCTCTGTAGTTATTTGTACTTACCACAACTGGTGATGATATATACAGTGTAGAAGCCAATATGAGATCAGGTATTGGTCATAGTTATGACTAGGGCATGACTAGGCTGAAACATGTAAGCAGGTTCAGTTTCTTGTGTGTTATTTTGCAGGAGACTCCAGAGTGCTGGCTTCTCCACTGTATATGATGCTGGTACTGAGAAGAAGGTATTTGCCATGTACAGGCATATGGGAGGAAGTTTTAATGGGATGTTAGAGTGGTGTTTGTTTTCTATTGGTAGTACAATTATACCAGGGTTAGTGTTAAGGTATAATCCTATGTAATAAAACCATGTAAAATTAATTCACAAAGATTATTAGATTACCCTACGGAGTAGAAACAGATGGTGTTCATAAATAGATACATCATATAAGTTGGCAAACCCCAGAACGATAAATATAGAAATAAACAGAAAGAGTTTTTTTTTTACACAATATGAACATTTACTTTGGGTGTGAACAATAGCACAAAGACAATCAGCGCGGTAATATCATTAACAAGAGTGAGATCACAGATTGGCTCTAGACAATTTTGCATCTAACTACTACTTGTAGTTCGTAAGGCCTGGAAGAAGCCCATATAGTCCAGTAAAGTTCTAGGTAAATAAGCTCATTCGCAAACATGTAGCAGGTTTACCCGAAATGTTTCACCCACTACAGGCTTCCCCAGAGGTATTTACCTTTCAAGGTAAAGTAATGGAAATAATCTGAATATCCAATAGTACAAAAGTACAGTAAGTAAAAATCATGCATGAGAATAAATAAGTTACAAATACATTTGCATTTTCAAACATTAGTATCCTCTTTCTAGTTACTCCATTTTTACTATTTCCATATAAGAAGCCCTTAGTAAAAAAAAAATACTATCTGAGAGTTTCTCTTGCCACAATTATCTTACCATATATTTCCATATTAGCACCCTTAATAATGTTAATACAGTAATTGACTTATTACCAACTATCACTTATGTGCATTATATTTATCAAATATTACCTGACACAGGCAACTGCCAAAAAATTACTATCCTCTACCCCATAAAATTAATGGGGTGCACCAGCACATACACGTCATCGAGGAATATGTGAGTTGACAGCTTTCTTTATTATCCCTATTTTATTATGAGTATTTTTTTTAATTTTTTCTGTATTTATTACTTGTTAAACTTGCTATGTTAACCGTACTATTTATCTTCAAATTACACGGTGAATCTTTCTTCATACCTTTCACCTACACCTTTCTCCCCATCCCCCCCTACCCTTTGCTTTTTCTTTGTCTTGTTCTTAACTTGAAATTATTTCTACTATATGTCCTTACAAGTGTGCCAATACCTCTGAGGAAGCCCATGGTGGGCGAAAAATGCATTGGGTAAACTTGGTACATGTATGCGAATGACCTTATTTAACTAGAACTTTACTGGACTTAATGGGCACCTACCAGGCCCTAAGAACTACACGTAGTAGTTAAATGCAAAATTGTTCAAAGCCGTCCGTGATCTCGCTCTTGTTATGGTTCAATTTGTTTTATTGAGAAGTCATATATGAAAAAAAGGCATAAAACTGTTACAGCAGTAGGCATCATACAAAAATAGGAAAAGCATAAAGAATAAACAACAGTGCAACCATCTAGTTCGGGTTAACTCTATAAACATCAATATAACCAAAACAATACAAAAAGGAAGTAACCATGACCAGTGAAAACAATTGCGGACATATAGTAGAGATAATTTCAAGTTAAGAACAAGACAAAGAAAAAGCAAAGGGTAGGGGGGATGGTGAGAAGGATGTAGGTGAAAGGTACGGAGAAAGATTCACCGTGTAGAAAGCTTTTTAGGCAGCTTTTAGCTGCCTATTACTGAAAGCTCAGGTAACTGTCTAGAATGGAGAAACCTGCAGCCTCTTAGGATATGTATGTCACATATCCCAGGAGGCTTCAGGATGATTCTTCTGCTCATGTCTGATCTTGGGCATGGACAGAAGAGTTTTTCTCCAAATGTGAAAAAAAACCAAAACCTTTTTTTTACATTTTTTTTGTAAAGTTTTTTTTTTACATTTTTTCTGAGTATTTTTTGCTCTTATACATACCTCTGGGCATTTCTCTGAACTTGCTTTTTAGGTGTTATTGGTCTTTTCTTTTAAAATATATAGTATTATAGAGTATATATATATAGCTTTTGAAGTTGTGTTATTGGGTTTTACACCCTCTAGGTACGCCTTGAATTTAGCTTTTCAGTGCTCGACCCATACCCGTGGAACCATTTGCCTCTAATAGTCACCTTGACTGTTTGATTTTTGGTTTCATGTTTGATTTTTGTACTGGTTTTGCCTTTAATAATAAAATACTAT
Organism: Pyxicephalus adspersus; assembly: GCF_032062135.1. Taxonomy (NCBI): domain Eukaryota; kingdom Metazoa; phylum Chordata; class Amphibia; order Anura; family Pyxicephalidae; genus Pyxicephalus; species Pyxicephalus adspersus. Next base: position 97,426,754 of record NC_092861.1, read on the forward strand.
TGAAATTAAGCAAGTATGTTGTAAACTCCATCTTCCTTATAAACCATGACAGGGCCTTGGGTTACTTTGAGTTATGCCAAGTAACAAGGCACAAGAAACATAGTACAATTAAATAAAGAAGTTAATATAACGCCATCACTGTTAAAAGACTAAATGTTCATTTTCTCTCATAGGCCCAATTGTGACTCATTCTTTTTAAGTGTTTTATGTTTTCTGTGTAGGCAGTTAGGTGTACTTTATTATAAAATGGCACACATTCATATTAAGTGTTACGTTACAGAGTTATACCAACTACTTAGGTATCTAACCCCAGAGGACCTTGCAATCTTTTTGCACTTATAGATGCCTATATGGCCACTTTGCCTACCAATGGTTTTGGCCAGTAAAGAAAATCTCACACAAAACATGTTAAGGGCATACAAACGGCAAGTACACAGTGTCTCATATTTGAAAACAATAAACATGGGGTTTATTTACTAAAGGTATAGAAACATTTTTTAGTTTAGAAAGTATATTTTCACTTAGCTTAGGGTACTGTATGTACACATGTCAGATGATTATCGCCCAGGACAAACAGGCGTGGTCATCTTAGGCGAGAATCTGACATGTGTAAAGTGGTTACTTGATATTGTTAATGAACCTGTCAGGATGGATCCATGAACGATTGATGGGGAAACACTGCTTTACAAGATAAGGGGGGAGAGTACTGTGGGGTACCACTTGCTTGTCCTCCCACCCCCCTTTTTTATGGAATAAAATGGGAGTGATGTGTACAGTGCTCCTTCATTGATCTGTCATTGGAAAGGATTGTGAAATATCATTTCCAGCTCTAAAGAATTTTTACATGTATATGCAGCCTTAGTAGATAAAATGAAGCTGAATGAAAATTCAATAAACCTAATCACGTCGGAGGTAAATAAAAAAACACATTTTTGCTTGCACTTGATTGGTTGACCAAAGAGGTACCCCACGTAGAAAGAAAACACTACATTTACTATTCAATAAAGTATTATTGAGGAAATCTTTCAATAGAACCCATGTCCCAGCAGTGACTAAGTGGGGAATTGCTTATACACTCATCAGCACCCCTATTATTTACAAAGTGTCCCCATAGATAAACAGATGCCCATTATTTTTTAGGTTTTTAGTTGCTAGAAATTGATCTAAAACAATTTAGGATAATCTTCTTGGACTGATACTGTCTCATTGGAGATTTCAATAGTTTGAACTTGTGGAAACCTTGATTTCTAGAAAATGACTAGGGTTATAAGACTTTATTAAGTGTGGTCTTAAAATTTACCATCAGGTTGAATCTTTGAACACATAATCTAGGGGTTAAAGTTTATTCCTACCTCCCTGATTCCATTTTTTTTTTTTGTTAGGTATTTTGGTTTTTTTATTCAATATTTATTTTGGGTTTTGTTTTAAGTATTTAAAAAGTATTTCAATTACCAAATATTTATTAAAAATTTTAATTAGGTAAATAATTGTTTGGGATCCACTCCTAGCATTTTAAAACCACAAAAACAATTACAAGGGTTCATTTATGTCCCTGTAAGGACGCTTTCTAAAAGATAAATGGAAAATGTATATAATTTTAAAACTTTAACTTTAAAACTTTAATACCCAGCAATATTCTGTGCTTCTTGAAAAGCATCCAGCTTTTTCCTAAAGCAATCTATAGTACTAGCTAAAACCACTTCCTGAGGGAGTCTATTTTACATTTTCACAGACCTTACAGACAGAGTCAAAGTAAGTAAGGGTCAGAGTAAGACAGAGTCAAACAAAAGGGTAGTGGTGTCTGTCTGTATGTGAGAAGTGATCTGAAAGTGAATGTGAAAGAAAAAATTGCGGAGGGAACAAGCGATGAGGTTGAGGTATTATGGGTGGAGTTAAATGTGGGGTTGAATAACACACAATTAATGATTGGAGTCTGCTATAGGCCCCCCAGTGCTAAGGAAGAAATAGAAAATCAACTACTAGCACAGATAGAAAAAGCAGCCAAATATGGAAGTGTTTTAATCATGGAGATTTCAACTACCCTGACATTGACTGGAGTAATGGCACTACAGGAACAGCAAAAGGGAGGAAATATGTGAATTTATTACAAGATAAATGTATGGTATAGTTTATAGAAGCCCCAACTAGAAATTATACTTTGCTGGACCTAGTTCTTTCTAACAATGCAGAAGCTTATAACAAATGTGCAAATAAAAAATAATCTGGGTAGCAGTGACCATAATATGTTTTCATTTAATGTTAACTGTAACAGGAAGCAAAAACAGGAAAGATAAAAACATTTAATTTTAAGACAGCAAATTTTCCATTATTAGGGGTGGCACTCTGTGACTTGAACTGGGAGACAATATTGTCCTCAAAGAACACAGAACAGAAATGGGAATGTTTCAAGTCTGTTCTACAAAAGCAAACTGAAAAATATATTCCAATGGGTAATAAGTTCAAGAGGCTAAAATTAAATCCTATGTGGCTTACAGCTGATGTTAAAAAAGCCATAAGGAACAAGAAAAGGGCATTTCAAAAATATAAAAATGAAGGATCACCTTCATCATTTGAAACCTATAAAGAATATAACAAAAGATGTAAAAAGGAGATAAAATGTGCAAAACTTCAAAATGAAAGACTGATTGCGAAAGGAAAGTAAGGCAAACCCCCCAAAATTTTTCAAATATATTAATAGCAAAAAGTTTAGATCTGAGCATGTAGGCCCCTAAAGTCACTTGGCAAGGTATCAATGGACTGGTGTAAGGCCAATGTGGTTCCTATCTTCAAAAAGGGTGCAAAGTCATTACCAGGTAACTACAGACCCGTTAGTTTAACGTCCATAGTTGAAGAGGTCTTAGAGAGTTTGATAAAGAGCCACATAGAGGAGTTTCTGCTAGAAAATAATATAATAAGTGATAGTCAGCATGGCTTCAAGAAAGACAGAAGTTGTCAAACAAATTTACTCTCTTTTTATGAGGAAGTAAGTAAACAGGTAGACAGTGGAATAGCAGTTGATATAGTGTACTTGGACTTTGCTAAAGCATTTGACGCTGTACCCCACAGATGGGTTAGTTAGGGTCGATAGGTTCAAAAAAGTCAATCTGTAAATGGATAGAGAACTGGCTTAAAGATCGCATCCAGAGATTTGTAATTATTGATTCATACTCTGATTAGTCTAAGATTATTGGTGGTGTACCCCAGGGTTCAGTGTTGGGACCTTTACTGTTTAACATCTTCATAAATTATATTGAGTTTGGGATTAAAAGATTAAAAGTACCATTTCTGTGTTTGCAGATGACACCAAACTATGTAATGGAATTAAGTCCATACAGGATGTCTATAATCTACAAGCAGACCTAGATGTACTGTTTGATTGGGCAGCCAAGTGGCAAATGGCATTTAATATAGGTAAATGTAAAATTATGCACTTGGGAGCTAACAACATGCATGCTTCATACTCTCTACGCGGAATACATTTGGGGGAGTCAGAAATGGAAAAAGATCTGGGGGTTCTGGTAGATCATAGACTTATTAACAGCATGAAATGCCAAGCTGAAATATCTAAAGCTAGCAAAGTACTTTATTGTATTAAAAGAGGAATAGACTGCAGAGATGGAGACATAATCCTGCCCCTGTACCATTGGTCTGACCACATCTGGAATATGCAGTCCAGTTTTGGTCACCAGTTCACAAAAAGGACATTGTGGAATTGGAGAGAGTGCAGAGAAGGGCAACTAAACTAATAAAAGAATGGAGGAGCTCAGCTATGAGGAGAGATTAGCTGAACTGAATCTATTCTCCCTTGAGAAGAGACGTTTAAGGGGGATATGATCACCCTGTGTAAATATATGAACGGTCCATATAGAGAACTCTCTTCCTCATTATTCACTTTGAGATCATTACAAAGAACAAGAGGGCACTCTTTGCGTCTGGAGGAAAAGAAGTTTAAGCTCCGGATAGGGAAGGGATTCTTCACTGTAAGGTCTGTGAAAATGTGGAATCAGCTCCCTCAGGAAGTAGTTTCAGCAACTACTATAGATTGCTTTAAGATTGTTTTTCTTGAAGCACAGAATATAACTGGGTATTAAGGCTTTAAAGTAAAAATAACAGTGACTGTTGATCCAGGGAACTTCCCATTGCCTCATGGAATCAGGAAGGAATTTTTTCCCCTGTTGAAACAAGTTGTACCAGGGTTTTTTTTTGCCTTCCTCTAGACCAACGAGGTCTTATAGGGTTTTATATCTGGGATATGTTTATTTCCCTAGTGGTTGAACTTGATGGACTTATGTCTTTTTTCAACCTAACCTACTGTGTAACTTACAGTGAAGAATTTCCCTTGTATTATACCGAAGAATAAACTAATAAGGGTGGTAACCTTTCCTATCTATATTCAAAACTAAAAAAAAAAAGTTTGGGCTATCCATAAACCTTAAAAGTAAATACAGCAGTCTGGGTCTCTGGCACTGCAGCTTCTGTCTGTGATGTAAATACAGCATGGAGTGGAAGTTACAGGTATCCAACACTTTTGGAATTTTCAAATGCTGAATGATGGGGGCTATAGCGCTGAAATGGACAGTAAGAGTCATGGCCTACCAAAGAAGTGAACATGCTAATTTCTCTCTTCCAGCGAACTAGAATATATATATAAAATTTTATCTTTATACCAATGATCCTGTGCATATTACTACTATTAAATTGCAGAAAGCAATTTTAGGTTGTTTTGGGAAATCACCTATAATACAACTGAAGGAATCCAGAGTGAATACCAGAAACTTTACAGCCTCACAGAACATGTGAAAATTTCTAGCAGAAAATAAATAAAATTTGAATCTGTGAAAAATCAGAATGTGAAATCAGAATGTGAAAAAACATAAATATGGATGTCAACTTTTAAGCTTTTAATTTTATAATGTACATTTTAAATTCAATGTCAAAAATGACCCCCCCCCCCCCTCCATGACTTCATGACACTTGCACCTGCAGTTTAGTGTTTGGAAATAAAATGGCAGTAAAGCTTAAAGAAAAAAGAACAAAGCATTTTGTTATTTTGTGAGCATTTGCAAGTTTATAAACTGATGTTTTTACGAGTTTTTATAATGTGTATAAACACTTTATTTTATAATTAAAAACAACACCTAATGTTGGTATTTAAAGTAAGGAACACTTTGATTTCCTACAGATACACAATCAGATGTTGTATCTCCTTCTGTTTTATGAGAAGGTGACAGGTGAATTGACCCTTTTGTTACTGTATTCATTAATATGTCAGTAGTCTGCAGCATTTGGAAGGTATAATATAGCATTGACAGTGATTATTATTGTTTGTTTAGCATGTCTGTCCTGCATCCATCCCACATATAATGTGTTAAATTCATTATCTAATGCTAAAGTCTATAAATTGAAAGTCTTCTTAATTTTTATTCCAAGTTTTTTCCACCCCATTTCTACAATAAATTATTAGGAGATCAACAAGCACTATTGCTTTTCAGTGAACAGGAAGGTTTAGTTGCATGTTAGACTGCAAACAGGCAACAGGGTAATGTATAGTGAGGACAGATTAATAAATCATGAAGGAGAATTGTATAGTGCTTAACAATCATACCTTTTTGTTTTTGGGGTTCTTGTTTGACACCTACTAAAACATCAGTTAAAAAGATTTTTTCAAAAATAAACTGCTGTATTTGGGTAGGCGATCCAGTTTCCTGCCACAATCTAAAACATACTGGTGGGTTACTGGCTACTGAAGTGTATATAAAGTGTAATACACCAATTCACCTCCTCCAATGTATAGTGTCCTGCATACCCTGGTAAGTATATGGTAACAAATAAATAAAGACCAGGAAAAAGGACAGCGTATTCAAAGTGCAGCAATATATTAGAAATCAATAGTAGATTGAACATGTACAATGTTACATTTCACAACTGAATACATGTAAATTCATCATAAATTGTTTCCCACTGGCCAAAATGTAGTGGGAAGTGTAGGAGGCTAGACAATTGATTCCTTTGTAAATAGAAACAAGGTATGGAAGAAAGGTGAATGTCGTGACCCGACACGTTTCGCCTATACTGGCTTTCTCAGGGGACTTGCGGACATAATTCATATTTTTGACTAAGTACATGTGCAAAATAAATATTTCACAATACTGGTAATAGTGGTATTGTAGCAGGTTTGATAACCAGTTCTAATATTTTTACTTATGTTTACTAAAGTGCACATAATATTTGCTATAAGAATGTATTTGCCATCAACAATATATTTTGTATACATTTTATACGCAAACTATGAGTTGACTTGGGTCATTATTAACAATTTGAGAGCATGTTTTAAAACTATACAATAAATACCATTACATAGACGGTTTATGTGATAATTATGACAGAATTTCTTATGATGATGGTACATAATAAAGAATAAAGGTAATGTAGTACTCACAGTTGAAAGCATGTGCAAAGAGTTCAAAAAGGAATCAGTTCCGCAAGTGACTGACGAGAAAACATCAATTCCGATGATGAGAATTATAGATATTAAGTAGGTTAATATGGGGTAATGAAGTGGAGTTCAGGAGTAATACGGGGGAAGGGGATAAGGGAGAATAGTATTTTCTTATAATTATTAATATAATTCATGAAGATAATTCATGCATATGTGTTGGGTTAGCACAAGTTTATTTATTATCAATTATGTCTCATCAACAATTATGCTTTACCAGTATATACTGGTATATGTATACCATATATGAGGTCATCCTAAACAAATGCAACATATCCTATATCTGGTATCCCTATAAGGTAAAATACTGGTTTAAGGGATGAACATTGGTTAGTACTGATCAAACACTGGCCATTGTCTTATGTCTTGGGTAGTTAAAAACACAGTGCCATACCTAATTAACCAATCTTGACCAGAACTAACTGGATGCAACATGTTATTTGATCATCTGCCAAGCCATTAATTTGGGGGACTCCTTGGATGAATGCAACTCACTTCCGCAGCTAAGTATTTTTGTTTTATCTAAATCTATGTTACTGTACTCTATTACTCTATTGCATTGTTTTATCTATCTGTCTTTATTATTAAATAGTATAATCTTTAAATTTTACTTGCAAGTCTTTGTGTTATCTCTATTGTGTCTTTGTACACTTCAAATTTAATCCCATTAATATTTGCATAAACTGTCACAAATTGTATTTGTGACATAACAATATGTTGTTTGCAAAACATTTGTTGTGTTATCGTTTCTTTTAAATTATTATATTAAAAAATTTTCAATCTTACTGGTATGTATATGTGTGTGTGTATATATATATATATATATATATATATATATTTACTGCCTTTAACCCCCTAGCATTCTAATTCTGTCAGTTTTTTGATGCAAAAAGCGATCCTATTTTTTTTGCATAGAAATTTTAGTTTATATTGTGGGCCTGTAATTCTTAGGATTAACTCTTGGGTATATTAATTATATTTATTTATTATATTTTAATCTTAAATTTTAATATAACACATAATTATAAATCATAATTATAAAAAATAATGAAAAAGTAGACCACAAAATTGTAATTTATCAAAAAAAAAATATTTCTTTTCTCACTAAAATTTTCCAAACAAGGGTGCAATAATATTGATAAATAATAATATGAATTAAATGCAGATTTTAGGGAAAAAAAATTTACATTTTTAGTAGACATCCCGGGTGTGGTAGATTTTGAAGCAGGGTGCTGCACAAAGTCCAACATCACAGTCAGGACAGTAGAACCTGGTTTCTTTGCATTTCTTTCTTCCTCTGTCATCGAACGTCTTTGAACAGCAAACCACGCACATCCTTGTAGGTGATGCCTTATTCTGGGTTAGTGGAATGTATGCAATGAAGTGACGACCAGTCAGGCGTTCTGGGTTGACAACGGTGGAAGCACGATGTCCAGGTCTATTCATAGCCACTGATGGTGTTTGGTGGTTCTTGACTATGGATTCGGAAACTTGCAAAATTAAGTCTGAATGATTTACAGGCCTATGACTATTTTTTTGGTACAGAATGTAGGCACTGCTCAACAAGATGCCTGAAAATCTTTTCGTAGTACTTCCTTTGTGCTTGGTCAGCTCTGTCGACACCTCCCATTGTGTTGTTGTAGTCAATCACCACCTGTGGCTTTATCACTTCTTTCCCACATTTTGTGTGTACCAGAACGGTGGAGGCATCATGGACAGTACTCATCAGGCACACATCATTCTTGTCACACCATCTCAGGGCCATTATCTTGCCTTTCTGCCAGGCAACAATTTCTCCTGTCTTCAGCTTCCCTTTTGCAAACAGTGATGGCAGGTTGCGCCGGTTAGCCCTAACGGTTCCATATTCATCTGTTCTATGTTGCAGAAATAACTCATAAAGCTCAGGAGAGGAGTAGAAATTGTCAATTGTGACACAATAGCCCTGATCTAGCAATGGCTCAATGAGGGATAGCACTGAAGATGTTGCCAATTCATAATGGCTGTGTCTGGGGTTGAACTGTGTCCCTTTTCCAGTATACAGTACTGTATTCCAGATGTAGCCAGATCAGGATTCGCACAGCATATACGTTTTCACGCCAAATCATGCCCTCTTTGACGCAATGTACTGCACCCAGCTGAGCCTCCCCTTGTAAGCCATTAGACTTTAGCCATTAGCCATCGTCAATGCTGACATCTCTTTCTGGCACATAGGTTTGCTGGAAATTTTGTAGAATTATCTGAGACACTTCTCAAATTTTCCTCAGTTTTGGTGCAGGATGGGTAGTCTCATCAAATTCTTCATTGTTTGCGAAGTGCAGGTACTTCATGATGAGGGTATTCTGGCATGACTGTGCCAAAGAATGGAGTGGCAATCATTTTATTCTTGGACCAGTACCACTTCTGCATGGGTTTGCCCACAACTCCCTGCAGGATCACCAAGCCCAAAAACAGCCAAATGTCATACTTGGTCACAGGTTCCCACTTTCTTCTTCTTGCAAACCTCAGGTGTGGAGCACCTCGTTGTTGTCCAGCGTACCTGCATAAAACAAAAAAAAAAAGTTATCTTTTATAGTGTGAAGGTTGCAAGTAATATGTTAGCAAAAACAGAGCAGCATATATCTTTGCACAAAAAAAAAAATTAGCAAAAAAATTCAAAAAGTTAGCAAACACAAGAGCAGCTTACCTGTTTGTCTCTGCAACAATTTTTTCGATATCTTTATCAGTCAAAAACAACTTCAGGTATGCCAGGGGACATCAAATTCATCCTCATTTTTCATCCCAGGTGCGCCAGTAAATGGAAATCTTGGCGGTGCTGCTTGGTCCGCATCAAGGTCAATAGGACACCATGTGCGCACAGCACTGACCTTAGGTTCAGAATTGTCGCTCAGTTCACTTTCGCTGTCTGATGACAAATTTCCTGGTGAATCACTATCGCTAAATTCCACAAGGGACTCCAAATCGCTATTGCTGCTTTCAAATTCCTCCAAAACAGCGCTTGCGCCAGCGAGATGCCTTTTGGATGCCATGTGGTCTCCAGCAATCAGTCAGGAACAATCAAGGTCAAAGACAAAGTGATGAAATGATACATTCAGAAAGTGATTTATAAGTCATGAAAAGGTCAGATCAAGGTCAGGGGTAATAGTGGGCAAAATGTAAATCAGCACTGGGCAATGATGCTTGGTGCACTAAAATGTGTTTTTATACTTTTATTTTGTGTTTTTATGTGTTTTTTACTGTAAAAAAAATTAAAATTAAAAGCAGATTACATAGTAACCTGCTCTTTAATTTCCCACCCCCACAATCCATCACTCCACCGCATCACCCGGAAGATGTCACATCTTCCTGGGCGATGCGGTGGGGATGTCCCCGCCCCGCTCACTCCACTGAAACCACCAACAAAGCTGCTCACATCACCCGGAGGCTGCGAGCATCACCTTCTCCGGGTGATGCGAGCAACTATAGTAAATTCCGGGGGTGATGCAAGAAGGAAATCGAAGCTGGCATCACCCCCGGAATTTACTATTGGTGATGGCATCCGCAGTTAGATGTATTAGATGTAGTATAGAAATTCTGCATGGTGCATCGCATCTAACTGCGGATGCGAGCAGCGGCGTGGCAAGGCGGCATTTAAAAGCAGATTACTCGGTAATCTACTTTTAAATTTCCCTCCCGGCCAAACCCCCGACCACATCGTCCGATCGCCGCTGGAGCATGGGGCAGAGGTAGGGGGGCTCCAAGCCCTAATAGAGGAGATCCAGCAAGGCCTACAGGAGCTTGCATTAGAGGCTCCCACCAGGACGGAAAGACTCAGCAGGTCTTGGCCTTCCTTGATTCTGGAGCAGTAACCTCCAAGAGCAGGATCTCGCTTCTGACCTGGGGGTACCTGTCCCCCCTCTTGGCCCTGAATTATCCTTGGCCGCCATCGATGGCACCCCCTTTAACAGGGACTTACTACTCCTTTTACCCCAGAAGTGCACTTAAAATGGGGGGGCCTCCCATAAGTAAATGATCCGTCTGATTGTTATCAGGATAGTTAAAACCCTCTTGGTATTAGGCCTCCCTTGGTTAAAATCCCATAACTTTGTGAATAACTGGGAATCGGGTGAGATTGTCTAGTGGGGAATCAAATGTCAGGCTAACTGCCTCACACAAGTAATGCCAGTACGGTCCCTCCAGGTGGCAGAAAAGTTGCCGGAGCCTTACCGGGAGTATTCTGATGTCTTTTGCCCTTGGGCAGCTGACAAACTCCCACCTCATCTGTCCTATGATTGCCCCATTGAATTAATTCCATTGAACCATGCCCCCTAGGGGTCATTTCTTTAATCTGGCCAGGCCAGAAATAAAGGCCCAGAAAAAGTACATCCAGGAGAACCTAAAAAAGGCTTCGGTTCTTCACTAAGCTTGATTTGAAGGGGGCCTACAATCATATCCGAATTTGGAAGGGCGATGAGTGGAAGACCGCCTTTAACACCAGGGATAGGCACTTTGAATACCTGATGCCCTTTGGTCTGTGTACTGCCCCGGCGGTCTTCCAGGAGTTTGTAAAAGATGTATTCCGGGAATTTCTGGGGAAGTTTGTGATAGTTTACCTTGATGACATTTTAGTCTATTCACCTGATCTTCTCATCCACAGAACCCAGGTGCGCTAGGTCCTTCAGAATCTCTGGTAGAACTGCCTCTATGCGAAATTGCAGAAGTGCTCCTTTGAGGTACGTGAGGTTGCTTTATTGGGGTATATTTTGTCGGATCACGGGTTGGCCATAGGTCCAACCAAGGTCTCAGCAGTACTGGAGTGGCCGCAACCCACTGACCTCAAGGGTCTTCAGCATTTCGCAAATTTTTACAGGACGTTCATCCGGAACTTCTCCATTATTGTCCACCCTCTGATGAACCTTACAGGAAAGGGGTGGACTCCTCAAGGTGGACTTCGGAGGCTTGCGAAGCCTTCGTAGCGCTGAAGAGGGCTTTCTGCTGTGCACCCATATTGGTGCATCCAGTTCCCACTCTCCCGTCTATCATGGAGGTGGATGTTTCGGTGATTGGCGTGGGAGCAGTTCTCTTCCAGTACTCTGGGGAACTGGAGAGATTGCATGCCCTCAGCCAAAGAATTGGCTGATTTTTTTGTTTTCCATGTATTCCATCTTCAGGGGGCTCCGGAGGCTCCAGAGTTTCGGACCGAGGGGTTTAGTTCATGTCACGGTTCTGGAGGGAGTTTTGTGCCCAACTGGGCATGGAGCTCTCTTTTTCATCGGGGTTCCACCCGGAGACGAATGGCCAGACCGAATGGACCAACCAGTCATTGGAACAATACCTTGGGAGCTTTGTGTCTGGACACCAGGAAGGAATGGGCAGACTATCTCCCCTTGCGAAGGTGGCGTATAACAATGCAGAACTTTCCTCCACCCAACAACATTCCAGCTGGTACTTATTACCAGCAGCGACCTGGTCTGATCTTTGACTTTGCATGAACTCTGCCCGCCCTGAATTCGCATTCTCCCTGACTACACCTTCTGCCTCATTCTTTTGTACCTCGCTTATCGGATTGATCTATTGTGTTTGACCTCAGCCTGTACTTCGATTTCGGAATAAAGTTTGTTGAAAGTATACCCTGGAGTTGGTTGTGATTTGTATGCCCAGGCGCATTACACATATTTTAGTAGGTATATTTTTGCACTCTTCATTCTTGTTTGTTAATGGAATGTAAATCTCTATTCCATTTAGTTATATTCTGGAATGGTGCATGGTTTCTTCAGTACCCAGTAACATGTTATACCCAAATATTGATCTGGGTAAAGATGCTAGAAAAAAATAAAGCAGCTTTAAAGCCTTTGTCAAATATTTGTCAAGTGACATGTAGCAGCCACAAATAAGAAGTGTATATTTAGATCCTCTGAAAGTTAGAATTTTAACAACCACTAGTAATCAAGATACTGGTTACAGGGAAAGAAACAAGTATATGTCTTCAATTTATAAGAATATACATAAAAAGAAGTTCTAGCTAAGGTGCAATATGACTCATCCAACGAGAGAGAGAGTAGAGAGAGAGAGAGAGAGCAGCCTCTGTATTCTTTTGTCACACTACAGGTCCTGTGCTACTACAAGCAAGAAACTATGGCAACCTTTGCTGACATGAGTGGGCGGAGCCAGAACTGAGCCAGGGCTACGCGATCAACTCACGTAGCCATGACGATCCACCCAACTTAATTTCCCACAGCACACCTGAAGATCTGTCACGGCACACTGGTTGAAAATCACTGGTCTAGCATATATGAGTATCAATTATGTCATATTATATTACATTATATATACAATACAATACAATACAATACAATATATATATTACATTATTATACAATACATATATAATTTTACATACAGTACGTTTGCCCTGTAACACATACATCATGAAACAGTACCTGCTTTATTTTATTTTATTTCATTATAAGACTTTATACAATATTTGGAATTCTGAGCGTAATTTATGGTACCAATGTTGTTATGTCTTTATCATGTACTGTATATTACAATATCTAGTACCCTTTCTTATTTTGTTCTTTTCTCTGCTACACACCATAACACTAATAGGTAATATTACATTGTACTGTGCTATGTAGCAATTCAATACTTGGATCAACCATCATGTATGTGTATGAATATGGTACATATTACTTTAATTAATAATTCATTTTTTTATTACTTTGCTTTGCACACTGCTGTCAAATCCATCCACTACGATTTTTAGCCCTTTGTGCTGTTTATTACCCTACTCAATCATGGTAGCCTTTTCCTCCCAATACCTCGAACCAGATATGATATATATGATATACCTAAACATGTAACACCCCCCCCCTTGGATAACCAACTCCCCATTCAAGCCAGTACACAGTCCTTCTGCAGGATTACATTCCCCTGCTTCCACGCAGTTTCGTCTCAGTGAAACTGAGAGCAGCTGTGAGGGCAGAAGCAATGTCTGCACCTCACAGCACAGGCACGGCTTCTACTAGCAATTAAGGGCATTTAGTTAGGGCGGAATTACACTCCTTCCACCTAAGAAGGAACTTCCAGACGCCACACATTGACAACGCTTTAAAAGGGCCATAGCAGCAATCATTTTGGGAGACCATTATGTCAAGCATGATTTGCTACCAATAGATACCTATAAGCTTTGAACAAGCAGTGTCAGGTTTCTGCCTCTGGTTGATCCGAATAAAATATTTCTGATACCCCTCCATATCAAGTTAGTCTTGATGTAGAAACTTGTAAAGGCCATGGGAAAATCAAACTCCATGGGTTTTCAGTACCTTGTTCAGAAGTTTCTAAACATAAGCACTGCAAAAATAAAGGAAGGCATATTTATAGGGCCACAGATCAAGTCTGTTTTGCAGGATGATGCTTTCAAACATTCTCAGCAGCTGAGCTAGAAGCTTGGGATGCATTCAAGTGTGAACATTTCCTGGGAAAACATAGGTCTCCTGCATACAAGGAAGAAGTTCAGAATCTGCTTGATTTATACCATAAACTGGGTTGTCGCATGTCATTAAAAATACATTTCTTGCACTCACATCCAGAATTCTTCCAGGAAAATCTTGGTATAGTGAGTGAGGAACAAGAAGAACTGAAATAAAAGTATGATGGCTGACTACTGCTGGATGCTGTACCGCAACAATCCATACAAAGGGTACACAAAAAAATCATACTCTAAGCATTTCTGAAGAAACAATGCTACCTGACACTGTTCTATACCACAGTGTGCCTTATTTTACTTCATACTGAAGATGTATTAACATTCACTTCAATGGTGCTTACGTTTTAGTGCAAAATACATGCACGTACAATGTTAACTATAGTAGTACGTATAACTCAGGAATTGTACATGTTAGGGAAAACTGAAAACAAATCTGAAATCTGCTCAAAAAACTGATTTAGAAAAGTTTTCTGTGGTTTCTGATAATTATCAAAACTAATTTTTTGTTGACCTTTGTAATTCTCAGCATCACCATTGATGTTCTCTCATCAATCACTTGCGGTAATGATTCTTTTTTGAACGCTTTGCACATGCTTTCAACTGTGAGTACTACATTACCTTTTATTCTCTATAATGTACCAACATCATAAGAAATTCTATCATATGCATCACATATGTAATGGTATTTATTGTATAGTTTTATACCGTGCTCTCAAATTGTTATTAATGACCCAAGTCAACTCGAAGTTTGCAAATAAAAAATATATAACTATAGTGTTGATGGCAAATACATTCTTATAGCAAATATTATGTGCACTTTAGTAATAATATCAGAAATGTTTATCAAACCTGCTACAATACCACTATTACCAGTATTGTGAAATATAATAATTTTGCACGTGTACTTAGTCAAAAATATGAATTATTTTCTGTACCCAGTTACGCTCTGATGTCCGCAAGTCCCATGAGGAAGCTAGTATAGGCAAAACGCGTCGAGACACGACATTCACCTTTTTCCATACCTTGTTTCTATTCACAAATGAATCAATTGTCTAGCCTCCTACGCTTCCCACTCCATTTTGGCCAGCGGGAAACAATCTATGATGAATTTACATGTATACAAATGTGATTTGTAATATTGTACATGTTTATTCTACTATTGATTTGTAATATATTGATGCACTTTGAATACCCTGTCTTTTTTCCTCCTCTTTATTTATGGGTTACTGTCTACACCATAAAACTGGGACCTTCTTTCTAATAGGGACAGGTGTGAATTTCTTAATAAATCAGTAAACAAAATAAATTAGTACAGTTTTTTTCAACCTCTTTTGAGCCACAGGTAATTTTTTACATTAAAAAAATCCTGTGGCACACCACAAATCAAAAATGTTAAAAAATGACACTGTAGCTAATTATCTTGTCTCTAAGAATAAACAAGACAATTAAGCTACCCACTGCCACCCACTGACACGGAAGAGTATTACATTACTCTGCCAGTCACTACAGCACAGACACTCCACAATAGTAATTGGATAATTTCCCACGGTACACCTGAATATCTCTCACGGCACACTAGTGTGCCGCAACACAGTGGTTGAAAATCACTGAATTAGTATATGCTCTTATTAACTTTTGTTTGTTTTTCTCCTCTGTATTGAAGATTACTCTTTACTTCAAAAAGAAAATGGAAATACCTTTATTCTGTCCATGCAAGCTTCCATCTTGAGCTGCTCTACTGCATTTCGTGCTTGAGAGATGCTTGTTGTGCTGTTGTTAGATACAATGTCCTTCATTTTGTGTTGCTAATTGCAAAAAAAAATTACAAAGTTTAAAAATAACTTCTAAATGTAAAAAAATCTGTTATGAATTTTTAAATACAAACACTTCATTTTTGTGGTATTGTGCAGATTACAAAACTCTCTCTCTCTCTCTCTCTCTCTCGCTCGCTCGCACACTCCCTCCCTCGCTCGCTTGCTCGTTCGCTCCCTCCAACACAGACCACCTGAGAAAACGCCTGCACATGAAGCTAAGACTAAAGAACTTACAGGACAGCACAATTGGGCAGGAGTGGACTGGATAATCTTTGTAGTCCATCAGAAAAAAAAAAAGGCAGCCTCAAGACACCAGCTTTGAATGCTCTTTGTGTGGTCACTGTGTGCATGGGGCTAAATGCTTTCAGTAATACAGTAAATTTCAGGCGTGTAAAAGAAAGCATAGGGCTGAAATTCAGCTTTAAAGAGTTGTCATAATAATAAGTATTCCTAAAATTTTTACCCTGTCTTTCTTTTCTGGTGGCAAATCAAAATATTGGATATACTCGTGACACTTTCTGTCACGAAGACCCTAATGATCAGGACAAATAGAGAACCTCAATCTCTCTATTGGGGACACATCCTGCAATAAAACAAAACCTGGAGGAGATTTGAATAGACCACTTTGTTAAAATCTAAAAAAATAGTCCTGCCTTGTAATATGTTAAAGTATACGTAAACCCAAACAAACTTCTCTTATTCTTTTATCAGCAACAGACAACTTAACAAGACTGATATTTTCTGTACTTTCATTAATTTTAATGGGATAAAACATAAGAAAATATGCAAGAGTTATAGAGAGGTTCTGCATATGTTTTTGTTTGTGCCCTGGCATACACTTTTAGAGTTAGTATGCCTGTCATTCTTTGGCCTAAATGTCAGATCAGAATGTCATTTTAAATAAAAAATATGTTTTGTTTTTAAGCAGTTAAAAAATACATCCATAAAAGCCATTTCTGTGGGTTAAGTACAGGCTTATTGTGGTATCAATAAAGTGTGCTGACTGGAGAGAGAAGCTATTGGGAAAATGAGCATTCCAGATTGGTATACCATCTTTGTGGAGAAAATTGTTGGATGGATCCATGTTCACGAGTGTTTGATAAACAAAATGATTCACCATTTTGCAGCAGTGCAAACAGTGTTGGAAGAAATGGCTCTTACCCTTATCCAGAGTGTAAAAACTAGACGCTCACATGAAGAATTCTGATAAGCATGCCATGTTAATACTGTCTGTAAAAGGCATGCATCTAATACCAAATGAGCTGTGCACTTTAGGCAGCATACATTTTACAGCACTGTTTCTCACCCAGCATTTCATTAAACCCCCAAGGTTCCTGGGGGTTCCTTAAACAATGAGAAAATTGTTCCACCTAGGTCAGTTTTAGTTGCACTAATGATCTTTTTGGCTACCTGTAAGGGTGCATTCTTCCCACTGGCCAGCAAAGTAAAAGGCATTCTTCCTATTGATCACCAAGCTAATATTCTGTGAGCTGTAGATGTACTAGCAATAGCAGTGGTTCCCTGAAGATCTGAAATTTATTTTGAGGGTTCCCTCATGTTAACCAGGTAATGAAAAAAAATCTTATATCATAGGAGCTAAAAGTGATTACTCTTTCATTATTCATGTCCTGTATAACACTTACTCCTGTATGTTCACTGACCACAATCAACAGCATTCAAACCCACTGCATAACATTCATGAGGAAATTGCTCAGTGATACATCCCTCAGCCCAAAGGGTGGCTGTAAAAATTATCTGTGTTAAACTTAAAGCTACAAAGACAGAGGAAAAGACAAACCTACACTGAACTGCTGTGCTGCATTGACTTTTAGCAGGTTATAAAATGTTCTGCCACTTACTACAACCTAAGGAAAATAACCTGTTTGCATATATTGCTAATATAACATTCAAATAAAATCAGGAGGGGTGTGTGCAGACAAAAATAGCACAATGCAATTTTCACAAGTTTGAAGACATGTTACTGCCCCAACTTGAATGAGGTATTTATAGCCTTTAGAATAAACACAACTTTTATCAAGGACAGCTGATATATTTGTTGCTTTTGGAATAATTTATCTTGTTTTTATTTTTTTGTTTTCTATCATGGAAAAAAATGAATAAAATGTTTTATTTATACATTTGTATCTAACAGGCAAGACTTTTAACATGTCTTCCAAGGATTGTTGTTTAGATATTTTCAAATATTAAGCTGCAATTTACACACAGAATAAAATGACTTCTATTCTCCACTCTAAAAAACTTTTAGAGCAAATCACTATGTATGACCAAGCTCTTGTTATGCTTACTGTTTGCTTACCATGTCAGTGTTCCCGGACCTGTTCCCTTCTCTCTGTATATGCTACTTGTTCATTCACTCATGCTACCTATTAGCTACTTTCTTATGGATGGTTGACAGTTACATGAATCCAAACCTTGATAACACCGAACTTATCAACTTCCCCTAACCTCAGCTTCAAAATCTCCTCCTGACATCTCCCTGTTAACAAAACAACTATTTACCTCACCTCACTTGGTGTCAACTTTTACTCTGCATATTACTTCATTTCCCAGAACATCTCTAGATCCTGTCACCTACAACCATGCAACATATCCAAAATATGCTCCTTCCTGTCTTCAGAAACCACTAAACACCTGGTACACACACTTAACCCTCACCTTGACTACTGCAATATTGTCCTCTCTAATATTCCACTAACTAGACTCCCACATCTACAATCTTGCATTATGCACTCTGCAGCTACACTTCTTCATCCATTCCACTTCTACTTATCTGCTGCTTATTTGCAAATCTCTACACCAGCTTCTACTTTACCTAACATTATACGGTGTTCTGCATATTTGGCAACAAAAAGAAAATCAGGAAAAAAATGTTTTTTTGTATTTAGTAGTTGTATTGTAAACCTTTGCAAAACACTGGGCCACCTCTCAGCCAGATAGGTGGTTACTCATGCAGTTAGCAATTGTGCAAATAAATTCCAGTGACTAGACATAGTTTTCCTAGGAATCATATGCTGTGACTCATAAATAATGAAAAAGAAAGAGAGAGGTCTCAGTCCCAATGTGTTCCACCCACTGGGCTTCCTCAGGGGATTAAAAGAACCAACAAGCAACAAGCACATAAGAAATAATGCTTATAACAAATGTTTGCTAAAAGATATTCAAGAACCATAAAATTTCATCACATATTGCAAGAAAGTTGGAGAACCTCACTACATATTATATAAATAAATTGAAGAAAGTATCAAAACAGTTGATTAACCTTATAAAGGATAAAGTTGAAAAATATTTAGAGAATGTAGTGGTTTGAATTAGAGGAGTGTTTAATCATGATTTATGTAGTTGGTATGAATATTTAGGAAAGTGTCTGAAGTCATGAAAATGAAAGAAAATGACTGAAATCTTACCAAGATGGTTTTAGTAGTCAAAGTTAGAGAATGGTCTAAGCAGCTAATTGAGTGGAGGAGGGAAAACCTGGAATATCAAAAACAAGTGAATTAGTAATGAGGATGATAGTATAAAATATCCCACATATTAACCTAGTTAGAAGGGGATCACTATATTATAGTGAGATCCCTGGTATGTCCAAAATCAAAAGAAAAACATAGAACTGGTAGTAATCTTGTAGGGAAGTAACTAGCGGATAAAGTAAAAATTATTTGTGAGTCATACCTGTTGTTTGAGCATATAGAACCTGATTGGAAGGGGTTCACTAAGTCACAGTGAGGTTTCCTGAAGAATAAAAGAATGAAAATTAATTGAACACAGATAATCCTGGATCAGGAATACATTCCTAAAGGCTAGGGAAACATTTGTGGCAGAAATCTAAAAGTATGTTATAAATGGAAACAAACTTACCTAGGATAGATATCGAAAGTGATCCCTGGTGGCCAGTGGTGTCATAGCTTGAAGGGAGGGCGCCGAGAACCCGCCTATAAATAAGCTGGATCCTTGGCGTCCTCCTGGCTCTGCACTGCGCATGCACCTAATGATGGTAGAATTGTACAGATACCGAGTGAGAGCTAAGTGTACTACAGTCCCTGTATTGAAAATTTGATCCTGAAAACTGAAAGAACCAGATTATCGATAGCCGGATTTTCGAATGATAACCTGTATATATAATTATGTTTTTTTATATATATATATATATATATATATATATATATATATATATATTATATGCTACTGTATAGTTATCTTAAAGGTTTCAGTATTTTTATGCACCCTTGTTTTAACAGATTTAAAGTTTGTATGATTTCCTTTTATGCTGATGATCAGGACAATCACGTTGAAGGCTCCAGCAGTAGTCTACCATCATGTGTCTATCCTATCTGCCCTGATACATTTCTTCCATCACCTTTATATCTTGATGGAACCTCTCCCCTTGTGCCTCACTAAAATCGAAAGTTTAAAAGCAAGTTTGTACCAGTTCTTCATAATTTTGTACTTTATGGTTACCCAAGAAATTCTTCACAATCATGACATAGCTGTGCCAGGCAGAAGTTACAGTATCAGTCATGTAACTTGACAAATTTGAATCATTTATCGGTTTCCGAATCTGGGGTCCATCAAAGATTCCTGCTTTTAATTTTTCAGTACTCAATCCAGGGAACAATCTTCAAATGTATTTAAAGCAATCACTTTCCTTGTTCAGAGCTCTAACAAATTGCTTCATTAATCCCAACTTTATGTGTAGTGGAGGGGGAACTTGTCAACCTCACCCTTGGCTGGTGAAACAAGTGGTATTTAGTTCAAGTTGAAGGAAAGGATCTCCAAGGTTATGTTCTCTGGAATAATACCTGTGCCATGCACAACACAGGAAAGGCAGAGGGAGCTTAGACAGCTAAACGCATGGCTTAAGTCCTGGTGCAAAAAGGAAGGGTTGGGGTTCATAGAGCACTGGGCTGACTTTTCATTGGGGTACAACCTGTATGCCAGAGATGGTTTGCACCTAAATGAAAGGGGGTCTGCTGTGCTAGGGGAAAGATTTAGGGGAATGGTGGAGGGATATTTAAACTAGGACATAGCGGGGTGGGACAGTTAAATAAGGTGGCAGAAAGGTTATTCAGGGGTCAGGCACTAGTGGAGGGTGGATTTGGGATAGTTGGGGGGAGGGTTATGGATAAATGTACAGAGCTCCCCATGTTACAAACATTGGATTGTGCAGTAGTAGTTGTACTGAAAAACAAAACGATTTGGCAAACAATGCTGGTAAATGCAACAATGGTTTAAAGAGCCTGTTCACCAATGCTAGAAGTCTAGCAAACAAAATAGGGGAGTTGGAAGCCTTCATGAGCGAAGAGCATTATGACTTATGAGTTGGCATTGCTGAATCCTGGCTTTGTTCTTTACGTGACTGAGCTGTCAAAATTCCTGGTTATACTCTCTTTCGTAAAGACAGAGTTAAACGAAAGGGTAGGGGGTGTCTGTATGTGAGAAGTAATTTGTAAGTGATTGTGAAAGAAGAAATTGCGAATGGAACCAGCCATGAGGTTGAGGCATAATGGGAGGAGTTGAATGTGGGGTTGAACAACACACAATTATTTATTGGAGTCTGCTATAGGCCCCCAATTGCTAAGGAAGAAATAGGGAATGAACTACTAGCACAGATAGAAAAAGCAGCAAAAAATGGAAGTGTTTTTTCATGAGAGATTTCAACTACCCTGACATTGACTAAAGTAATTACACTACAGGAACAGCAAAAGGGAGGAAATATGTGAATTAATACAAGATAGTTTTCATGGTACACTTTATAGAAGCCCCAACTAGAAAGAATACTCTGCTGGACCCCAAAACAGGAAAGATAAAACATTTAATTTTAAGAGAGCAAATTTTCCATTATTAAGGGCGGCTTTCTGTGACTTGGACCACAGAACAGAAATAGGAATGTTTGGAATCTGTTCTACAAAAGCACACTGAAAAATATATTCCAATGGGTAATAGGTTTAAGAGGCTAAAATTAAAACCTATGTGGGTGATGTTAAAAAAGCCATAAGGAACAAGAAAAGGGCATTCCAAAAATATAAAAACGAAGGATCACCTTCATCCTTTGAAAACTTTAAAGATTATAACAAAATATGCAAAAAGGAGATAAAGTGTGCAAAACTTCCAAATGAAAGACAGATTGCAAAGAAAAGTAAGGCAAACCCCCACATTTTTTAAAAAATATTATTAGCAAAAAGATCAGATCTGAGCATGTAGGAAGAAGAAGGATATAGTAATGTTGGAAATAGAGGAAACAGAAAGAATTATAGATGTTTTGTTTGTGGACAAGAAGGTCTTCATTCATTTACCAGACAACCCCCAGAGATCAATACATCCCCAATTACACATTTAGATCCACGATTGAACACCACACCAACACATGCACCCAGATACCCTATTCAATGGGGAGGTAGGTCCCACCAACAATCACTAAAGGGAGGCCCAGAGGATGACTCCACCGCCATGATTCAGATAACTGACTGTATTGATGATAACCCAACCCTTTCTCTTTGTGTGAATGGGTCTCTAGTTCCCTTTTTATTGAACGCCGGAGCTACTTGTTCCGTCTTACAGCATTGGTCAGGACCTTCTGTTCCCAAGGTCCCTCTGTGGGTATAAAATGGAGTCACCACTCCCACTCACAGGATACCTCCACTCCCCCTTTTCCCCACACAAGGGGAGTATATCACTCACCACTCTTTTAAAGTGCTTCCTAATTGTCCTGTGAACTTTTTAGGATGAGACCTTACGGGTCCTCTTGGATTGTCCCTCTCTGTGAATCCAAAGGGGGGAATTCAATTAGAGACTACTGCCCCTACTCCAAAATGCAGCCATTCCACAAACTGTCTGGTCATCAGGGCCATTTGATGTAGAATTTTTAGATTGTACACCCTACACTGCTCTTGTCAAACCACACACATATCACAAACAATATTCTCTGTCTCATTGGCACCAATGATTAAGTCTTTTTATGCACAAGGCATTCTGAAAAAGACTTCTCCTTACAATACACCAGTCAATCCTGTCAAAAAAACCTGATGATTCCTACCATTTCACCCAGGACCTCAGGGCTAATAATGAACTAGTCATATCTTTAACACCTGTCACGGCAGATCTGACCACTATCATTACCGCAGTGCTGTCTGATACCCAGTGTTATTGATTTGGCAAATGCTTTCTTTTCCATACCACTCACCTGAGACACTTTTATTTTTATGTGACAACAATACACCTGGTGTCGACTTCCCCAGGGTTTTGTTGACTCACCTGCAGTTTTCTCAATTTATCTTCAGCAGGTCCTTGCCAACTGGCAGCCGCAGCATGGTTCCACCTTGTTACAATATGTTGATGATGTTGTTACCCTGTAGCCCTAGTCAGGAGGCATGTCAATTGGACACTTTTGCTTTACTTTGTTATTCAGGGAATGAGGGTCAGAGAGTGTCACAAAAGAAGGCCCTTCCCTACCCCATGGGTTAGGGAACATTTAATATTCCTACCAGGGGATCTCCAACAAATACAGGATCAATATGTAGCTAAACCTATTGAAAAATTGAACAGCCACCATGGTGATATCTTTTACTTTGCCTTCAGACCAACCTACACACCCATTCAAACCAGGAGACGTGATCCTGATCAAGGCTCTCCAACAGCAAAAGTCTTTGGATCCACCATACGGATCTCCAGTCACAGTTCAGGCAATAACCAGAACCGCAGTCCTTACCAGCGGAGGTCCCACCTGGATCCTTGCTTCGAGAGTAAAGAAAGCACCGCCGATCAAGTGCCAGGATGATGCTTTGTTTTGGAGCCCTGATGGTCATATTCTGTTTCGTGTAGGTCACAACTTGCCACTATCACCCTGAAGATTTGGCCTTTGTTTGTCCCAAACCACACCATAACCTAAGGAATGACTCTATCCTGTCTTTGCACGGGCAGGAAGTTCAGTATAATGATTGGACTAACTCTCAACATATGGGAACGTCTTGCTGGAGAAATATACAACAGCTCTTTGTCTATCTGATATGCATAGTACTCAGAATACGTTAACATCTTGTTTGATTGCTGTCTCCACTCCAGTCAAAATACTGCTTAGAGTCTTTAGCAATATCTACAATGACACTGAGGTTACTGAAAATGATATACGTTTATCTCATAACCCGTATAATTTTTGCAATAATTGTAAAAACCTAAAATTCATGATATTTACACATACTATAAATATTACCCAGGGAGACGTATGTTAACGCATGACTTGTAACCCCCTCTAAAATACCCCATTGTAAGATGATAGTACTAAGGGGATTTACAAATTTTCAAAACTCTACATCTCACTTTCTGCTTATATAATCGAACTGAGAAAGATTGCATAGTTGTTCATAACCCTATGTTCTGTAATTCCACTCAGCTGTCCCCTAGCTAATATAGACATGTTTAGCTGCCTACAGGCTGGCTTTAGTCATGTGGGAATAAAACATACAATTACATTCCAGCCAACATTACCGGTGGCCCTTGTACCTTTTCAAAGATGGCCTTAGCCATGGGCAAGAAACCTCCCCTTTCTAAAGGGCACCAGGTCAGGCGGAAGGCAATTCCCCTAGACAACACTTGTTCTACTAATTTGCAATTACTGTCTAAGGCTGAATGTGTTGCATTGGGTGCCTCCATAGTTGGTATCCCAGGTTTTACTATTGCTACCTACACAGATCTTACACTCCTGGCCTGTACAGTAGCAAAAGGGCTTAATGCCACATCTGTTGCCCTCTCTGAACTATTGGCAGATTACATTCTTGCTAAAAAAGATGTATTGCAAAATAGAATGGCCATTGATTATCCACTATTAAAACATATTATTGGTTGTGAACGCTTTGCAGGAATGTGTTGCTTTACCATGACAGATCAATCAGAATCGGTTCATAATGATATTAAAACCCTTAGCAATCTTGCTCAGGATAATAAACAAAATGATGATTCAGTTTTGTTCAATTGGTTGTGGAATTTGTTTCCCAACATTGGGTTATGGATTAAGCAACTCATAGCTTTGCTCTTTATTATCATTCGCATATGTATCTTTGCATGCTGCTGTGTGCAATAAACTCCTATGTTGCTGTCATTATGCAAATCAAAAATCAATCAGCCTCCACGAGGCATGTATGCAACTGTTGAACAGGCCACAGAAGATGTATATGATGACATCACTCCTAATTCTGTCCCTGATCCTGTTCCAGTTACCATACCAACTCCTAAGTAGTTGCCCTTTCAGGACAAAAGGAGGAAATGAAAGCATTGGAAGTGCTAATTTTTCAGATTTATCTTTGATATATTTTAATCCTTTATTGTAATTCCTGTTTTTTATAAATCAAATGTGTTATTGTCTCATGATACAATTTTACTTTGAGGAAGCCATCACAGACATACCGAGACCTTTTTTCCTTAACCATGTTTTTAACCATACAGTTTAAATAAAGACAGCTGTCAGCATGCCTCCTAGGAGAAAACAGCCATGTTAAGTACAACTTCCTGCTATGATAACACAGCTCAACTAAAAAATAAAATTTTCACTTGTCAAGGATTTTTCAGTATATTTAGTGTATATCAGGTCTGCTTAATTCAGAAATGACATTAGTTTCATTAAATTGGCTCTAGTTCTTGTGATACAGCAATCAGAATAGACAATTTTACCAACAACAAATGTCAACACAGCATAATATTATCAATCTTTATTTGCACCAATGTTTTGCATTTTTTATATTAAATGTAGCGTTATTTTCATGAAACTTTCATTTGCTTTCTTTTTATTCATACATTTTTTTTTACAGAAATAGGAGTTCTTCAAGAAGTTTTTTAAATGACCCTAATGTATTTTGCTGCATAGCATATCTTGCATATTTTAGTATTAAACTGGGGGACCAAGATAAGTATTGGGCTCCCCATATGGTATGCAAAACTTGTGTAGAGTGTCTACGTCAGTGGAAAAATGGAAAACTGAAAAGTTTGAAATTTGGTGTACCAATGGTATGGCGAGAGCCCAAAAATCATCATAATGATTGAAATTTTTGTGCTGTGAATGTAAAGGGTTTCAATCGTTACAAGAAAAACAAGTGGGAGTACCCTGATTTAGAATCAGCAAGACGACCTGTGCCGCATGGTGGTCATGTTCCCATACCAGTGTTCAGTACACTATCTGATATTCCTGTATCCAACATAGAGGATATACAGGGTTTGGAGTGTAATCCAGGAGTAAGCAGTGTAAGTGAATATGAAGAAAGTGTTTTATCAAACCAGCAGTTCTTCCCAAGAAGAGCTCAATTAATTAATATGTGACCTAAGTCTGTTAAAACAAGCATCTGAACATTTAGCATCCAGGCTAAAAGAAAAGAATTGTCTGAGACCGGAAGTTAAAATACCAGTTTATAGGACACTCCTACCATATTTCAGTGAAGATGGAGACTTTGTGTACTGTTGTAACATCCCTGGACTACTAGCCCATATGGGAGTACCAGAATACTGAGCAGATGACTGGTGGCTTTTCAGAGACAGTTCCACTCGAAGTTTGAAATCTGTTTTACTGCATAATAGCATCTGTTTGCATTTGTCCAATTTGTCAGTCAACAAAACTTAAAGAAGAATATGAAAATTTCAAAATGGTCATACAAAAGCTTTGCTAGCATGAACACCAATGGTCCATATGTGTTGATTTAAAAATGGTGAACTTCCTACTTGGACAGCACAGTGAATACACATGTTTCATCTGCTTGTGGGATAGTAGAGCAAAGCAGGATCACTGGAAAAAAGTGACCTGGTGTCACGATGCTGCAAAGCAGGACGGTGGTCCCTCTGTGTCACCAGCTCAGTTGGCAGAGACGTGCACAGGGCGCAGAGTCTAAGCAGCTGCCCCGTCTTCACCGGAACCTCAAGAGGTGAGGGTGTTGTGCTGCAGGCAACTGCCAGGTTGCGGCCCCCGTGCATGCAGAGGCAGGTGACTGCTGACAGGCAGAAAAAAGGCGGACAAGCCAGAGGTCAGGGCAGGCAGCGAACTGGAGTAGCCAAGGTCAAGCTGAGGTCGATACACAATCAGGAATAAAAGAATCAAACAAAAGCAGAGCCAAAGGAACTCCTTGTTCAGGCAAATTCCTATTGCCATTCACTTCCTTTTAAGGGAAGGTAATGTGATGGTTGGAAGCCATGTGACCTGCTGCATTTTATCCTACCACCAGAGGGGGTCCTGGAGACGAAAGGTTGGTGGTGTTCACACCTCCACAAGCAGGGGAAGAGGGCCTGCAGAACACTCTAGTCCTCTGAGGTAATGGAGCAGCCAACTGGGAGTCACATGACCTAGACCAGGAAGTGAGCTGAGGAGGTGATCCCTTAGCTGAGCTGGTGCTGGCAGCAGGGGAGTGTGGAAGGTAGAAGGGACACTGAAGGGGGCAGAGATTCCCTAGTCCTGCAGGGATCTGTGACAGTAACCTCCCTCTTAGGGGCCCTGCCATCCTGGCCCCCTCCTTGGCATGTGGGGAAAATTAGCATGGAACTCCCATGGATCTTTACAAGGGACCCAGAAAATGCTCCACAGGTCTGTAGCCTTTCCAAATATTGAGTCTGGAGTCCAAGATCTGTTCTACTTCATATTCTTTTTCTGAAGCAGCAGGGACAGGACCAGGAGGTATAGTCTTCTTAGAGAATCCATTGAAAATAACCGGTTTAGGAAGTGAAACATGAAATGAATTATAGATTTTTAGAGAAGGAGGCAGTTTCAACTTGTACGTGACTGGATTAATCTGAGACAGGACAGGAAAAGGACCAATAAAGTGTGGATCCAACTTGGAAGATGGCATCTGTAACCAAAATTTTTTTGTAGAAAGCCAGACCTTATCGCCAGGGGAAAACTGAGGTGCAGAGGATCTTTTATTGTCGGCTCATTTTTTGTATTGTAGAAAGGAGAGCTTTAAAGTCACTTGAACCTCTCTCCAAACCTGCTGAAAGTGGTCAGCAGTAGCCGATGCAGCAGGAAAATCAGACAGTGAAGAAACAGGAGCAGGGAGCTTGGGGTGAGGACCGGAGACAGTAAAGAAAGGACTGTGACCTGTTGACTCATTGGAGCGATTGTTGTAGGCCCGCTCAGCCCAAGGCAGTAGGTCAGATCAATTGTTTTGCTGAGAGCTGACGTACATGCGGAGATACTCTTCCAAGGATTGGTTCCTCTGCTCTGTTTGCCCGTTAGACTGGGGGTGGTAGGCAGAAGATGTCACGGCTCCACAGGGCAGAGTGGTGGACCCACTGTGTCACCAACCCAGTGGGTGGAGACGTGCACTGGGCGCAGGGTCTAAGCAGTAGCTTGGTCTTCTCCAGAGCCTCTAGAGGTCGGGATGTTGTGTGGCAAGCTACTGCCAGGTTGCGCCCCCCATGCCTGCCAAGGCAGGTGACTGCTGACTGACAGGAACCAACAGCGAAGTTTCAGAGCGAAATCCAAAAGCGTAGTCGAAAAAGCCAAAGGTCAGGACAGGCAGCAAACTAGAGTAGTCAGTAAACAAGCCGAAGGTCAGGGCAGGCAGCAACAAGAGACGTCAGGAAACAAGCCGGGGTGGGTACACGGATAGCATAGGAACAAACTCGGAGGATAGAGCTGTAGAAACCTGGGAGTAGAACCACAAGAAACTGCTTGTCCAGGCAACTTCTTGTTGCCAGGTCACTTCCTTAAGAAGGGGATGTAGGTCATGTGAGCTGCAGATTACAAACCCACCAGCAGAGGGAGTGCTGGGAATGCGACAGCCACAGGTGTTATTCAGGTGCCTGCCAGCAGATGGAGTACGTCTGGGGAACACCCTAGTTCAGGGGTCAGCAACCTTTACTATCAAAAGAGCCATTTTGCCTCCTCT
>NC_092861.1:97456460-97501764 GCF_032062135.1 Pyxicephalus adspersus
GGAATCCTCCTCCTCCGCAGTGTCTTGGGAGGAAGGGGATCCCCCATCAGAGATCTCCCCGCGGCAGCTGAAGGGAGCCACAACAAGGAGGCTAAAGAGCCGCATGCGGCTCTGAAGCCGTAGGTTGCAGACCCCTGCCCTAGTTCTCTGAGGCAAGGGAGCAGCTGACAGAGAATCACCTGACCTAGGGAAGTGTGCAGAGTGTTGGATCCAGAAGCAGAGATGGTGCTGGCAGCAGGGGACTGCAAGGAGGGTAAGCCAGAAAGAAACACAGATGCCCTAAACCTGTGGGATTCTGAGGCAGAAGAGAAGTCCAGCTCGATGTCCAACAGGCGACAGAGGGATCGCCAGAAGCGAGCAGTGAACTGCACTTTACAGTCAGACACAATGTGTGAAGGTAATCCATGCAGGCAGATGACTTCCTTGAGGAAGACTTTTGCCAAAGTGGAAGCAGGAAGACCAGGACGAGGAAAAAAATGGGCCATTTTAGAAAATCTATCTTCCACAAATCATATTGTGGTGAACCAATTAGAAGACGGAAGATCAGTTATAAAATCCATGGAGATATGAGCCCATGGTAGTTCAGGGGTCGGAAGTGGCTGCAAAGGACCGAAGGGGGATCTGCAAGGCACCTTGTGCTGAGTACACTTAGTGCAAGCAGCCACAAAATCACAGACATCCTGCTTTAAATTTGGCCACCAGTATTCGTGGTTGATTAAGTCGAAGGTTTTGTGTTGCCTGTGGTGACCAGCAAACTTAGAAGCATGTCCCCATTGAAGGACCAAAGGGCGCTGGCTCTTTTTAACAAATAATTTCGCAGGAGGAATCTGGTCCAGCGGGACTGGAGAAATGGGCATTATTCGAGCAGGGTCAATAACAAAAGTGGGTTCTGCTTAAACCCTCCTTTTTAAAGGAGCAAGAAAGGGCATCAGCCTTAATATTTTTGAAGCCAGACGATACGTGAGTATGAAGTCAATCCTGGAGAAGAAGAGTGCCCACCGCACTTGACGAGGATTCAAGCATTGTGCTGATTATAAATACTGCAGACTCTTGTAGTCAGTTTATATGGTTACAGGATGTCGAGCTCCCTCTAGTAAGTGGCCCCATTCCTCCAAGACGAGTTTGACTGCAAGAAGCTTGCAGTCTCCGATGAAGTAGTTCTTCTCAACAGGAGAGAACGTCTTAGAGAAGAAACCACAGAACTGCACCGACTCCAACAAAGGAAGCGTCCACTTCTAAAAAAAAGGGCAGAGAGGTGTCAGGGCAAACCAAGGGAGGAGCTGATGCAAAGGCCTTCTTCAATAAATGAAAGGTCTGGAGCGCCTCTGGTGACCAGACTTTACAGTTACTACCCTTCTTGGTCATAGCTGTAATTGAGGCAATCAGTGTGGTATAGTTTTAATAAATTGCCGGTAGTAATAAACAAAGCCAAGAAACCTCTGGACAGGTTTTAGCCTGTGGTTGTGGCCAGTTTAGCAAACTGGGTCAATAACAAAAGTGGGTTCTGTTTCTAAGTCCTCCTTTTCAAAGGAGCAAGAAAGGGCATCAGCCTTAATATTTTTGAAGCCAGACGATACGTGAGTATGAAGTCAATCCTGGAGAAGGAGAGTGCCCACCGCGCTTGACGAGGATTCAAGCATTGTGCTGATTATAAATACTGCAGATTCTTGTAGTCAGTTTATATGGTTACAGGATGTCGAGCTCCCTCTAGTAAGTAGCCATTCCTCCAAGACGAGTTTGACTGCAAGAAGCTTGCAGTCTCCGATGAAGTAGTTCTTCTCAAACAGGAGAACTTGACCGTGAACGTGACCAGACTTTACAGTTACTACCCTTCTTGGTCATAGCTGTAATTAGGGCAATCAGTGTGGAATAGAGTCCTGTGAATAGCCTGTGGTTGTGGCCAGTTTAGCACAGACAAAAGTTTGTTGGGATCCATGCGCAAACCCCTCGCAGACACAATGTACCCCAAAAATGTAACCTCAGAAAGTTCAAATTGGAATTTCTCCAGCTTGGCATAGTCTGTTTTTCTGAAGACATTGCAAGACCAACTTGACATGGCCGCTGTGGGTAGGTAGATCCTTTGAGTAGATCAGAATGTCGTTCAGGTAGATGACCACACTGACATAAAGGAGGTCCTGGAAGATGTCGTTAACAAAATTCTGGGACACTGCTGGCGCATTACAGAGCCCAAATGGCATTACCAAGTATTCATAATGGCCATCCTGGGTGTTGAAGGCAGTCTTCCATTCGTCCTCTTCATGAATGAGGATCAGTTTGTAGGCACAGTGCAAGTCCAACTTGGTAAAGAGAGAGGCTCCTCTTTAAAGTCGGTCAAAGAGCTCTGAGATTAGGGGCAGCAGATACTTGTTCTTGATTGTAATCTTATTCAGACCCCTATAATCAATGCAGGGAAGCAGGGAACCATCCTTCTTTTGCAGAAAGAAGAGATAAGAGCCAGGGTTAAGTCAATGGCGCAGTCGTATGGACAGTGTGGAGGTAGCGTCTCAGCATGTTTTTTGCTGAAAACGTCGGTATAGTCTTGGTAAGCCAGGCAGTGGTGAAGCAGCAGCAGAAAAGATTTGCTGGACAGGAGGTAGCCTGGGAGACATTCCTAAAAGCAGGTGGCACTCTATGAAAGTATGTCTCAGGTGTTTTATTCAATGTGGGGGCATGTTTGCGTAACCATGGCAACCCCAACAAAACTGGATGGATGATCATGGGAACTACCAAGAAGGAAATGGCCTCAGTGTGCAGGGCCCCAAGTTTCATGGAGAGTGGCAAGGTGGCATTTTGGATGTAGTCAGGTAAAGCAGTACCATTAACCATCGAGACTACCAAAGGCTTGGATAGGGGCACCACAGGGATGTTGTAATCAGAGACCAATTGTTGGTTGATAAAGTTGCCCGTAGCGCCAAAGTCCAAAAAGGCTTGGGTCCATAAATGGTGGTTATCAGATGAGATCCAGACAGGAAAAGTTATTTTAGACGGTGGAGAGGTAATAGGTTTGCCCAGGGAGCCCGATCTTCAGAGGTAAGCTGAACATGGTCCACGTGTATAGGCTCAACTGTAGAAAGAAGGTTGGAGCCAATTTAATGGGACGCTGAAATTTCTGGATTTCCTAAGCCTACTCCTGGAAGCGATTGTCAATTCGGACTCAGAGAGACACCAGGTCATCAAGGGTAGGGGGAAGATCATGGTCAGCCAGCTCGTCTTTATTATGGCCTGTAAAACCCTGCCAGAAGCCTGCCACCAGGGTGTCATTGTTCCAATTTAATTAGGGCGCCAAGGTTCGGAATTTCACCGCTTATTGGCCTACCTAGAGGGAGGGCTTGCCATAGGCCCAAGATTTTTCCTGATAAATTTAAAATATAATAAAAAAAATTCAGCAAGTTCAAATGTCCTATTTCCCAAACAATAGTCATAATTAAGTACTTCTTTGATGTAAGAAAAAAGCCCAGTGCATATTTGTATTTCTACTAGTGTGAAGTTCAGCTGAGCTATTATACAACCTGACATTCACATTATTGTAATCTGGATTATGTACATTACAAAAAGTGTTTTCATTTTATTTCAGATATAATGTGTTTAACAAGTTCATTTGAGTGTAAATATGATATGTGTTCAGGTGTCCTGTCTGCACTCTCAATATATGCTCCCATCCAGGGCTGAACTTTAATTTAACATTTTTCACACCACCTAATACTAGGAAGTTAAGTGGCCCTTCAGCAGAAGATCAGCAAAGATAAAGGCAGCAGCGTCTGCTCAACTTCCTCTGTCTGCTAGTTAGTATAACATAATTTAAATTTTAGTGAAGTCCATTCACAATGGCAAAAAGTCTGTAAACAAACATGATAAAGTCTGCTATTTATGAGCATAGGAAACATTACGTGTGCCAATCAATGTATTCTTGAAGATAATGGTGAAAAACCATGTGATGCAAAAATTAGCAGTTTCAGAGGGTCTAACAATAATGCACCTACAAGAGCATCAAATTTGAAAAGACACTTGCAGCATTTTCATCCCAAAGTGTTAGAAGTTGTGAATGAGAAAGATATCAAAGAAAGAAAATATTCCATCTACTTCTGGGATAGAAAATGTTCAGAAATCTACTGGAGACCAAACACAACTAAGAAGATTCTTTATATCTGACAAAGTTACCATAACAATGACAAAAGAAAAATTCAAAAACCACATTATTGAAATGGTAGTAAAAAATAGTGTACCACTATCCTTCTTTTCACAGCCAGCCTTTTTAGGCCTAAATGGAGAAATAGCTAAAAAACTTTCTCTAACAAGAGAAAGTATAAGGAAACTTATAATTGAAGAGGCCAAATGTAAAAAGGAAGAACTACGAAAAGGTCTGAAGGGATATTTTGTCTTCATAAAAATGGATGCATGCACATGTCACTGAGTCAATTATTTTGCTGATTTGTTGATGAAACTAATAAAACAAAAACGCGAACCTTGGAAGTAAAGGACAACCAGGCACATCACACCAGTGACTATCTTTAGAAGTTAGTGGAGGATGTTCTAGAAGATTTTGAAATTAAAAAAGAGCAGAATTTATGTATTGTGACAGGTAATGCTTCTAATATGTCGAGCACAATTGAGAAAAAGAATAAAGTAGATGAAGAAAGTGACAGACAGATATTAAAGGAAGACAGTTCTGCAAGTATTGGAGAAAGTGAAAGCAAAGAGAATAGTGACATTTTGGATAACATTGTTGAAGAAGCATCTTAGCGTACTAATATTCAACATATGCGTTGTGCTGTTTATACTCTGCAACTTGCAATAAGAGATGGATTGAATGATTGTCATGCAGCTACTCTAATTGGCAAATTAGGGCAAGTACCTGTTGCAGCCAGGGCCTCTAAAACAGATGCCATTTTGAAAAGAAGTGCAAGAAAAGGAGCCATTTTGCATCAAACAACACGCTGGGGAAGCACTTATGTGATGGTAAAGCATTTGCTTGAACTAAAAGACCTTGAAGAACTGGAAAATGAAAATGTTTTTTTAACTGAAAGCCAGTGGACACAAGTAAAAGCACTGGAAAAACTTCTTTCTAACCCCTTTACTGTCACCAAGAGTTTGCAATCTGTAGATTTAACACCTGGTAAATTCTTCTTGCAATGGAAGAACTTGATATATTGCCTGAACAAAAGTGGAGGGTTAATAGCTGATGGCATTGTATCTTCAATGAAGAAAAGAGAGACTCTCTTAATGGATAATCAAATCTTTATAGCTGCTTTTTATGTTGATCCAATGAGCCGAATTTTGTTGAGTGATGACCATACTGATACTGCAAAAAAGGCCCTCTATGATGTAGCAGTTCGCATGAAGGGACTACTACCTGAAACACCACCACTGGATGAAGCTGTAAGCACTGGTAACTCAGTAACTGGTAACTTCAAATGAAGAATTAGACTTTGATTCCTACTTGGACAAAATGGAACTGTCAACAGTAAAGTGATGTCGAATATGCATGAAAGATAAAAAAACTGAAAATGTCCAAATAAGTAGATTCCAGCAGGAGTGTTTTAAAGAGTTAAAAGAAGTAGAAAATCATGATCGCTCATTGAAACTGACAGTAGAAGAAGCCATCCTTGTTTATCCCGAGTTTTTATAGTGATGTGGCTAGAACAGCAATGCCACCCATCCAAGTCAGTGTTGAAAGACTATTATTTTTGTTTGTTAAAATTACCAAAGAATGTGGTTTATATTTTTAAACTGGTAAAGTTCCTGTTCCTGATTTTTATGCATGCTATGTTACTACTTTATAGCCACTTGATAAAAACAATGAAAAAAACCTTTTTGTTTTCATTTTTTTTGTCTTTTGTTTAAACTGACCAATACAGTAGAGCGTCAGCTTTCTAGCTAGTAGTTCTGTGGTAAATGGCGTGTATGTTGCCTTCCTTCAATCAACGTGGAAAATACATTAGCATAATACAGGGTTTCTCATTTTATCTTCACACTTTTTCAACCAAACTTCACTTCAAAAATTTCACCCTTGTCAAAAAATTCTTTTGCATTCAAACTTCACACTTTTGCAACTAAACTTCACCAAAAAAATTTAGACACCCTAATTATTTATAAATCAATACATTTATTATAAAATTAAATATAACAAATTTTTACCATAAAAGTTTTTCTCAAGAGACATTAAATAAAAACATTTATTAATTAATTAAATGATTTATTAATCATTAATGCTTTCTCCTTTTAGGTATTTAGGCAGAAAGCTAAACATTTTTGTATAATAAAATTTGAGCAATCTTGCTCGCTTATTGTTAAAAATACACTATTGATGCTTTCTAATAAAGCACCCGAATTAATTAGCCTATTTCTTTTACTAGTTCTTTCTATTTAGAGAACATGTTCTCATGGTATGGTGGTAAGAATAAGAGTGGGTGTCCCTTACTTTCAACCAAGCTCTTTACCTGGCTAGTTTTATAAAAGGGGACATTATCCATAATTAGGATGGCGTGCTGAACACTCTTTTCACTAAAAACATTCAAAACCTCATCAATAAAATTGAGGATTGCTTCTTGATTAAATGCTCGTGCTTGTGACTTAAAGTGGAGCATAGTTCTCCCCAGAGGTTTTTAGCCGGTTGCTCCGCCCGGCTGATTTGAATATCCCGCCCAGCTCTCGGCAGCTCTCATCCTCGTGGCATAAACAACTGGGAGCACTAAATTTGCCGTGTTTTGCCACACCCCCTTTTTTTACCACCCGGCTGAAAAAAATTTCTGGGGAGAACACTGGTGGAGGATCTCATTTTTATACCTCACACAACAAATTGAAAAATTTCTGGAACGCACTCCAGCCACAACATGCACCACCCTTTGCCCAATAGGAAATTCACCTATATTCATCAAGAAAGTAGATGTTTTTTCCATCTTCCTTAGCAATGAGATGAAAGATTTTGTTAGCATAGCTAAGCCTTTCCTAAAGAGAGTGGGAATTATTGCGCCTTGCATGAATGAAAGAAAAGCTTTTAAATGACCATTGGAATTTATCAATGCATCTGTTTATTGTCAAAATAGATACATTATTTCCAAATTTGGAAAATATTTGATCATTTCCCTCAGGCTTATCTCCCATCCTATTGTGTGTGAAATTCCCCCACCTACTAGATTGTAAGCTCTTCGGGGCAGGGTCCTCTCCTCCTGTATCACTGTATTAGTCTGTCATTTGCAATCCCTATTTAATGTACAGCGCTGCGTAATATGTTGGCACTATATAAATCCTGTTTATTAATAATAATAATAATAAAATTATCAGGCCTATCTTATCTTTTTACTACATTCTGCAATCTTCAGACATTTACTTGCCCTACTCCTTCCTATGGGCTTCATCCAACTTTGAATTTCTCAGACCTCCTCTTGGTAATTTTTCCACTCTACCGGAAGATTCATAGGTCCTAAATAATTTTGGGTATGGTTGTACGATTGCAACCCAAAACCATTGCTATCTGGGAGGCATCACTTCCATTCAGATAACTATCTAGCACTCTTTGACGTTCGGCATTAGTTAATTCTATGGCCATGAGAGTAAGTGCAATACTAAATATAAAGCTAATAACTTTTAAGATAAAAAGAATAATAATATTGTTATCTTAAAACTTAGTATAAATCCCTGAAATAAAGATATTTAATTTTAAAATTATATAAAGTAAAAAACATAATAATTGAAAAATCATCAATTTATTTTCATATATTTTTATTATTGTTTCTTGAGAAAAACTTTTATGGTAAAAATATTGTGTTATATTTAATTTTATAATAAATTCATGATTTATGAATAATTAGGGGGTCTAATTTTTGGGGGGACGTTTGGTTGCAAAAATGTGAAGTTTAAGTGCAAAAGTGTGAAGATAAAATGAGAAACTGTAAATACAGAGGAGTTGGATTTATCTACCAACTGCACAGCCCTGGCAGAAGGTCTGTATAAAGGCACTGAAGTTTTCCAGGATTCTTTTCCCAGTCCTTTTCCCAGAGGGGCGAAGCCCAAGCAAGGGCCTTCCCTGACAACAAGGAAATGAAGAAAGCCACCTTGGTTCGTTCAGTGGGAAAGTTCCAGGGCTGAATTTCAAGCTGAATTTGGCATTGGTTAACAAATCCACGACAGAGCTTGGGGTCACAGGAGCAGCGGGGGGGGGAGAGTAGGAATCCGAAGTGCAGCGTTAAAGCGGCATTGGTGGCTGGAACTTTAGCGGGTACTGGAGTCCCAGGTACAGGGGCAGGCAGCGATCAGGAGTAGTCAAGATCGATACACAATCAGGAACAAGAGAATCAAACAACTGTGGCTAATGCTTCGGACCTGGAAGCAGAGCCAAAGGAACTCCTTGTTCAAGCAACTTTCTGTTGCCATTTACTTCCTTTTAAGGGAAGGTCATGTAATGGATGGAAGCCATGTGACCTGCTGCATCCTATCTCACCACCAGAGGGGGTCCTGGAGACGAGAAGTTGGTTGTGTTCACATGACCTAGACCAGGAAGTGAGCTGAGAAGGTAAGGGGGGTGACACTGAAGGTTGCACAGATCCCCTGGTCCTGCAGGAATCTGTGACACATGGCCTCCAAGGGAAAACACGAAAAAAGGTGCAGCAAACATCATTAACGAGCCAATGGTTGACAAAGAAAACATCATTCTCCCTCCACTACACAAAAAGTTTGGATTAATGAAGCAATTTGTTAGATCTCTGAACAGGAGCAGGAATCTTTGATGGACCCCAGATTCGAAAACTGATAAATGATTCAAATTTCACAAGTTACATGACTGATACTGAAGCTTCTGCCTGGCACAGCTATGTCATGGTTGTTCCTTGGTAACCATAAAGCACAAAATTATGAAGAACTGGTACAAAACTTGCTCCTAAACTTTAAAAATTTGGGTGCTACTATGAGCATAAAGGTACACTATCTGCATAGCCAAAGAGGTTCCATCAAGATATAAAGATGATGGAAGAAAGGTATCAGGGCAGATAGGATAGACACATGATGGTTGACTACTGCTAAAGTCTTTAACATGATTGTCCTGATCATCAGAATAAAAGGAAATCATACAAAACTGAGTTTTTCAATTGCTTCTTTGTGATTGGTTCTGTAAATATACTGAATATAGACTATATTGACAATAAGTATTTCAAAAATTTAATTTTTTATACGTAGGCATATCTAGTTTAATTTTGCTTAATTTTCATGTTTCATTAGTTTTCTTTGAGGTAATTATTGAGGTCATTATAAAAACTAGAGCCAATCTAGCAAAACCAATATTATATTTGGAATCTGTGTATCAAACATAACCTAAAATGACTTTATCCTCCTAGGCGGTTCATTTCTGTGTGGATTTATGTCTAAAAGTGGTACATTGCTTTTCATGAAAATTTATTTTACAGTATAATATATTAGTATGAGTATAATAAAATTTGAAACACAAAATCATGTCAAAATAATACATTAAATACATTTATAAAAACATAATTTTTTTTTAATAATTTTTTTTAAATACTATTATATTATACTGTAAAATAAATTTTCATGAGAGACAATGTACTGCTTTTACACATATAAATCAACTGTATTGCATTCAATACAGTTATTTTGTAGTGAATGCAATACAAATAGATTTGAAATTCCCGCCGCACCCCTGACGCAAGAGCCGCACGTATCAGTGTCACTGGGAACTCCCGGTGACTCATCGGATGCAGAGGATGCCGGCCAGAGGAAGCGAGAAGACAGGGATTGTGAACGAAGATGTTGGCGGATCAGGTAAGGTAAGATTACCGCTCAGGAGGTTAAAATATAATGTTTAGCAAGGAAATGTTTGTTGACCAGTGTAATGTTTCATGTGCATGTTACATTAAATATTCACATATTTCTAAATTCCAAATTGCTGACATGAGTTTCAGTGATATTTTGTCCTCCTGCTCCTGATGTGACCACTATGGACACTACTCCTGGTATATATTTTTACATTATTAGGATATTGGAAAGGGAAATTATAAGAAAGCTTTTTTTTAAAAGGTGGTGTTTTTTTTAATCTGATTTTACTTTCTATTAATTTAGTACAGGTAACTCCACAATAAACACACATTCACAAAATTCCCACACTTTTTACTCACGCACAGAAGGGACAAAAGAGCCTTGGACACCTCTGGTTGCTGCTTGTTAAAAAATGTGAATCTTTAAAAATGATGCTGACAGGATTATATATATATATATATATATATATATAGGGTTAAGAGCTAATATGACTGATGCCCTGGATAATTATTGCAAGTACATGAGGAAAGCTGTTTTTCTCAAAGAGAAACTATAAGAAATAGTTTTGGGCCAATTATTTTTAACTATACAAAACTCATGTTTTGTATAATGCTTTTGCTATACTCATAGATTCTTTGTTTTTCTAATAAACACTTTTAATAGACAAAGGAATCACAGAGCACTGTGCTATCTATCAAGCTGCATCTAGGAGAATACAAAAAAATTATTGCCAAATTTTAAAATGTTTGTAATATGAAAAACCTGTAATTTAATGTTAACAATGCCAGGGACATGTTTGAGCTATTATTAACACACAGGCAAATATTGTTTACAAATTATTTGCACCTAACACATTTAACACAGGAATCATATGTGAAACGCTGTAGCTGGTGATAATGCCACTCAATCTAACATAGTTGATCAGCAGCCTTACCTTCAGTCCTTTACAGTTGTACATGCTCATCATCTATACAGAAATTGCTCACTCACATTTCTGGTACAAAGGTTTTTATTGAAATAAAATATTGAATAACAAACAAAACGTGCCAACAACAAACAACAACAAAAAACAAAGTAAATAGAAAACATAGAGATACAGAACACCTGTGATCCACACAGAAACTATTACAATTAAACATTACAATAAAAAAAAACATATTTTAAAAAAGAAAAACACACATGGTTTAAACCAAAATAATAAAATAAAGAAGTGGATGGGGGGGGGGGGGGCAGAAAGAAGTCCTGTTACTTTAAAAGGTAAGTATAGTTCAAATAGAAAGAAGTGAAATAGTTCTTGGAGAAGGCAAATAATAATCCAACTACGGTTGCCAAACAGCTAAAAGTTTGTCATGAGTATCATTAACAAAAGCAGTAATTTTTTAATTAACCATAGTGCCATGCATACTGTTCTTAACTTCTAAAAAGTGCAACAGTTTGTTTAGTAGCCATAAACATGTGATAGATTCCTATTGGTCGACTTCCTATCAACATTAGAAAAAAGAACATGAAACAAACCTTTTTGCGGATTTTTAGATACATTAAGGCCCAGTACAGAGTTAATCATATGGTATACCCTTATCCACAATCTAGACACTTTAGGACATTGCCACCATATATGGCCCATGGTACCACTCACATTACATCCTCTAAAACAATTTGGCGACAAATATGAAACTGCATGCACTATCCGGGCAGGATGTGGGATACCTCCTTAAAAAAACTTTATAAGAATTTTCTAGAACAAGTACATTTCTGACACTTTTGGAAATGTCTTGCCATAAGCTAGAGGTATCTTCCTCAGTGAAAATAAAAGAGTTTCTTTTCCCAAGCCGATAGATAAGATAAAGGTTTATTAAACCATGAAGTCACAAGAGAACTATACAAAAAAGATATAGCACCTGTCATATTTGGTTTATCTTGACATACTAATAGTCAAAGGGAACAGAGATCAACAAATCAGACTAGAAATAAAGTGACATTTTTGCAAATAATGGAAAAGTTCTTTATTAGGTATTTCATACTTATTCTTAAAATAGGCAAAATAATGTATCCCTAAAGTGGATACCATAGAACCCACTGTAGTAAGGTTGGGTTCACCATAAGTGATCAGTTTTATTGACAAGACCTGGTTGAAAAAGGGGGTTATTGATTCAGTCCAAAAATAGACAATGTACAGTAATAAGTTTTGCTTTATTCTTAACTGAATCCCATAGCTTTAACATATGTACCATAAACAGACTCACATCTTTAGATCTAGAAGATGGGGGGGGCCCAGATCAAATTAGATAAAGATATCGCATGTGTAAGAGTTGCTTCTATAAGCACCTATAAAGGACAGTCCTTGTTATGGATAGAAATAAGAGGTGCTTTTTGGGAAGCCTTGTAATAGGAATACAAATGAGGTACTCCAAGACCTCCCGATAATTTAGGCTAAAAAAAGTACATTTCTTTTGATTCCTGGAATTCCAGGTCCCCAAAACAAATCTCAAAACTTTTTTTGTAGAATCTGACAAACATTATAGGGAAAATATGTTGGGAGAGCCCTCAAAATTAGCTTGGAGAATATCCAAATCTACTGAAGACAAGGACATATCTAAGGACATAATTAATTCTAAGCCCAGAGATCGTTTCAAAACATCTGTAATATCGAAGGCAAAGAAACATGAGGAGAAGTAATATATACCAGGATATTGTCCACAAATAATTAAATCTTACGGGTATAATATACCCGTAATAATATTCTGCCTAATATATGCTGCAAGAGGCTTCAGTGCTAGGACAAAAAGCAACTGAGATATAGGGCACCCATGTCTGGTGCCTCGAGTAATGGTAAATGGGTCGAACGTATAACCACAGTATTTAAACGTTGCGGTTGAACATTGATAAATAGCATCTATCTAAGAAATAAATTCTTTGACCAAATTCCCTCATGCAATGCGAGTTTAAGGTACTGCCATGATATTGAATCAAAAGTTTTATTCATATCTAAAGAAAGAAGCATAAGCTTTTGATTGGATTTTTTAGCTAAATAATTAGGTAACAATGTACTACGAATACTATCGGAAGCTTCACACCCAGGGACAAAGCCAACTTGATCCTTATGGATCAAAGAAGGTTAAAAACGCCTTGTCTACAAAAGACTCACCCATTACCTGAGCACCAACTCTCTCCGTGATCCCCTCCAGTCTGGTTTTAGAGCTGCCCACTCCACTGAAACAGCCCTTACTAAAGTGGCCAATGACCTCATCAGAGCTAAGTCTCAACTCACCTACTAGATTGTAAGCTCTTCGGGGCAGGGTCCTCTCCTCCTGTATCACTGTCTGTATTAGTCTGTCATTTGCAATCCCTATTTATTGTACAGCGCTGCGTAATATGTTGGCACTATATAAATCCTGTTTAATAATAATAATAATAATTAATAATAATAATAATTCAATCTATTGGCCAATACTTTAGTTAAAATTTTAAGATCCACATTGTGCAGCAAAATGGGCCTAAAATTAGCCCAGCTAAGAAGATCCTTATCCGGTTTAGGGATCATGACCACTTGTGCCTGCAACATAGCTGGACTAGGAAATCCAAAAGATTTTAAATGATTATAAAGAGTAGTTAGCTGTAGAACAATGTCACTAGCCGTTTTTTATGGCAGCATCCCAATAAATATGCATGTTCAGAGGATAATTTTGAAAGACGCACCTTTGACAGAAATGAATAGGTACATGTAGAAGAGATTTCTGATGGTGTGCAATACAATTTAGATAAATGCTATTGAAATTCTTCTAAAATGTTAATAGGATTAGAAGTATGGATGTGTCATCTGGTACGTAAATTAATCGCAGGCTTGTGCCTGGGAATATTACGTGACTTATTACCCAACAAAGTACCTATTGTATTATTATTAGCATAAAATTTTTGTTGTGTCCAACGAATGCTGCGTTCCGCAACATCCGCAAGGCACACATTTAAATCAGTTCTAGCTTTGAGAAAAAGTTTCCTATTACATTCCGTGGGATGCTTCTTAAATGAATCAAAAACAACAGCCCATTCCACCTCCAGTTTACTCAGCTGTTGTGTACGTTCATGAAGCATGCCAAATTATTAGTCCACGCATAATCGGTTTATAAGCATTCCATAGAACCATAAGAGAATAAACACTGCCAGAATTCAATCTGAAATATTCAGTAGTTTGTGCAATCAAATCTGCTACTATGGGAGAGTATGATAACAAAGAGTCATTTTAACACCAAGTAGCTGGCGAAGTCATTGGAAAAAAGGAGTTACACACCATGAGAACGGGGTCATTTTTTATTATTATTATTATTATTATTATTATTATTAAACAGGATTTATATAGCGCAAACATATTAAGCAGCGCTGTACATTAAATAGGGATTGCAAATGACAGACTAATACCTAAAGAGTCGGACAGAGTGGACTTCAAATGAAGTGAAAATGAGAGAGGGTGGGGTAGAAAGGACTCTGTATGTACAGTTAGGTGAGAGGAGACCCACACCACCCCCTACTTTGTTGCCAGGTCTGGGGGTATGTGTAAAGTGCAGGCCTCCATAGGAGAAGCAGCAGCAGAGGCAGAGTCAGAGGAGGAAAGCCAAGTTTCAGTGAGAGCCAGAAAGTTCAGAGATTTAGAAAAGAGAAAGTTGTGTATGCAGGTTAATTTGTTGCCAACAGATCTGGCATTCCATAGACTGCCAGAGAGAGGGGGTAAGAACTTATGGGTAGGGTGAATGGGGATGAGGTTAGGAGAAGGGAATGTCTTACTGAGAGTGTATGGAAAGTAGAGGCTGTGTGGGGGACCAGGGTTGGGTGAGATGTCGCCAGAGAATATCAGTAAAATAAAAAGGTACAGGAGCACAGACAGAGAAATAAGGAGAGTGAAAGAGCAGAGAGACAATGCGTTATCAGACTGGGGAGTGCAGGGAGTAGTGCCAACAAAGAGAGAGCAGGATGAATAATTACAGATAATTGGGAACCATATGCGTACAATAAACAATGTGGCAAACTGTAGTCCAAGAGAAGCAGTCCAGTAATAGGGGTTCAAGTGAGGCTTGTAAACTTGTTCCAGGAGTGCAGGATGATGATTCAGTCAAAGAAGCAATCACCTGCAGAAGAAGAGTTTTAGAAACTAATATTTGCTCTATTTGGGAGTGAGAGGAGTGTGGATGGGAAAAATAAGTGTAATCTCTCGCCAAAGGATGACAATCTTTCCACACATCAGTCAATTCCAGATCACATAGTAAAGAAGAAAAGAAATTTACAGT
The DNA here is from genome assembly GCF_032062135.1 of Pyxicephalus adspersus. Taxonomy (NCBI): domain Eukaryota; kingdom Metazoa; phylum Chordata; class Amphibia; order Anura; family Pyxicephalidae; genus Pyxicephalus; species Pyxicephalus adspersus. Next base: position 97,471,499 of record NC_092861.1, read on the forward strand.
ATTTCCCTCTTGGATACCGAACCATCTCGAACAGATCTATCCAGTTTTGGATTCAAAACTAAATTAAAATCCCCACAAAAATGAATAGTGCTTTGTACATGAGTACCCAAAATTGTAAGCAGATGTGAAATAAAAGTAACTGACGAGATTTGGGAGCATAAATATGAACAAATAGTAACCTTATTACCTAGAATGGATCCTAATAATTTATAAATAGTGGCCTTGTGGATCATGACAAACAAAAGAAGTGCATTTATGTATTGCTATTAAAACTCCACATTTTTCGACAGGAGCATTTGCTTGATAAAATTGAGGGTACGAGTGATGTAAATAACGTAACTCAGAAGTAGAGGCAATGTGAGTCTCCTGTATACAAGCAATAATAATTCCTGAGATCTTGGATAATTAAATATAGTAGACCTTTTATGAGGGGGAGTCATTCCCTGAACATTCAAGGTTAAAACCGTTAATGCCATCTATAATATTTGGTAGATATAGCATATGGAAGGATTATTATTACACAGTATTTATATAGCACCATCATATTACACAGCGCTGTACAAAGCCCATAGTCGTGTCACTAACTGTCCCTCAAAGGAGCTCACAACCTAATGTCCCTACCATAGTTTTATGTCATTATTGTCATCTAAGGTCATTAACCTCACTGCATGTTTTTGGGATGTGGGAGGAAACCCACACAGACAGAACCTGCAAACCCCATGCAGATAATGTTTTGGCTGGGAATCGAACCTAGGACCGAGTGCTGTAAAGGCCGGAGTGCTAACCCCTATGCCACCGTGCTGCCATAGTGGGTAACAGGACAAAAAATAATTAAAAAAAAAACATGGTAAAAAAAAGAATACAAAACTAAAACAACTAAAATAAACATAAAAACAGGTAAACCAGTACTCCACAACCATGTGAAAGGAGGCACTGTGGTGCATCAGAGCTGAGCCTTGGCTTTGAGAAACTAATAAAACTAAGGCCGGCAAAGGGGGAACATGAATTACTTCAAGCAAGAAAGGCAAAACTAGGACACTGACCACCTCAATCACAGAAACATAGACATATAAAAAAAAAAAAAACAACTGAAATATATACCTGAATGTTAGAAAATGATCACCAGATATATCACAAGAGGAGTACAAAAATACAATTGGAGATCACAAGCAATCATCAAAAAAACTTAATAAAATTACAAAATTGGAATTCAGCCATTAGATACTTTATGAAAAGATTGAGACTGCAAACGTCCCAAAGCCTTGGAATGGGATGCATCCTGAGATGAAGATTTCTTGGATGGCAAATCTTGAGGAATGGAAGAAGTAGACATCGCTTGAGATGGACGTGAAGATTGCGATGGATTATCCATAGGATACAAAGACAAGTCTAAAAGACATTTATGCAAATCAGCCGCTTTTACCACAAAGTAAGGGTGATTTTGATAAGTAAAAAGTCATTTAAATGGGAATCCCCAACAATAGCGCACATGATTATCTTGAAGTACTCAAAGCTACGGTTTCAAGGTTCTCACTCGAGCCGCTTGTAGAATCAATTCTTTAGTGCAGTAATGATTAAACTTAATAATAAAATCTCTTGGAGGACCTTCTGTGGGCTTACATGATAAAGCCCTGTGAATCCTATCCATTTCAAGACAATCAGGAGAAATAGCAGGTACCAAATCTCCAAGCAATGCTGTAACCAGACCGGAAAGATCCAAAACACTTTCTGGAATACCCCTGATTCTGATATTGTCCCTTCTAGCATAGTTTTTAGCATCCTCCAGCTGATCACTGAGTCTTTGCAACTCCACCTTAATGGTGTCAATATCTTTCTCATGGCCATCCAGTACCGTTGTCACATCGTCAAACCGATCCTCAAAAACAGCAGTACGGTTTCCAAATTCTTTAATCTCCTTCAGAAGTGCTGAGGAAAGCTTTTTATTGGCCAAATATATTTTTTAATAATACTGATTTTAGTAAGTAAGCGCTCACCTGGTTCAGGGTAGGCTGGTGAAAGTTCTAAGGGAAATTGATGGTGACTGCTGTTAGATAATAAGGCCTCATTCAAAGGATCCCTGGCTGAATCATCATTACTAGATGGGTCTGGCGCCATCTTCGAATAAAGGCCGCGATTAGACCGGGGTGTCTGTTATGATCTCTTTGCAGGCTTTCCCAAAGGTCCCATCTTGGTCAGCTGCGTGCATGCGCCTCCCACTCACTCACATTTCAATGTACAGTGAACTTCTCAATGTGCATAGGAAGCTGCAGAAACTAGATTAGATTGTTCTTGGTATGCCCCTTTTTTTCACCAGAAAAAGGCTCAGGTTTCCAAGTAAGTGTCACGCCTGGAGAGACAGGGCCACTAGGGGGCGCTACGGCTTGCAAGGGAGTGGTGTGAGACTTGCGAAGGGCCAAGGCGCAGAGTCTAAGCAGTAATCATGTCTTCTCTAGAGCCCCTGATGGTGAGGATTCTGGGCTGATGGTTACTGCCAGGTTGCGGTCCTTGGGCACACCAGGGTGGGCAGGATGAAACACAATACCAAATCACACAAGGCAGAAAAATAGTTGAGAAAGGCCGGGGTTAAGGCAGGCAGCAAGCAAGAGAGGTCAGGTCACAAGCCAGGGGCCAAATACCAGGAGACAGACAAAAGTGACACAGGGGCCACTGCAGACACAGGGAACACAGGAGACACTGGAAGCAACAGGAGGCACATGTGACACAGAAATATTCACAGACAGAGAGGAACACTGGAATAGTACAAGCGAATGAGCTGTAAAAAACTGACTGGACAACAAGGGGTTAACACAGGAGCTGGAAAGAGGAAACACTGAATTAGGCAACAGGCAAACAGGACTAGGGGCACACTGAGTGCAGTGTCTGAGCTAGCTAAATAGCCAGGGATGGTTAAGAGGCTATTTCCTGATTGGCCAGCAAGTTGGACAAAGCTTATAAATCTTGGGAATGAAGGCACGCCCAGAGTCAGAACTGCCTGCTTGCGCAGGAGAGAGATGCCTGAACTTTAAGGAGAAAAAAGTAAGTGTGACAGTAGGCATTACGTAGGGCAGTTTGCATACAAATACAGCCCTCCTTGGAATGCCCATTCCTCCAGTTTGACAACTCATTGGGAAAATTTTAGTGTTAACATAACTCCAACTACTTGTAGAACAGATGGCTCAAGGGAATTACTGAGACAGGGTACTGCAATGTTTTCAAGAAGATAGGTACAGCATCTTGCTGGCCTGTGCCACCAGATATGACTTGACTGCATTGCATATTACAAAAATTGAGGCCAAGTGACATCACTGGTCAAATAAGGCATGTAATTAACACAGAATTAGCATGGTAATGAGGGGAAGGAAAAAAAAAGGTAAATAAAAGCAGAATTATTTGCAGCTTAACCACCTGGCGGTTATCCCGAACCTGATTCGGGGTAAGAAAACTTGCTACAAGCGTACCAGGTTCGGGGTAGCTAAAAGTATAAACAAGCATTACAGTGCAATCTGAATGTCATACAACATTGTATGACAATCAGATTACAACTGAAAAAAAATACTTACCTTGTCCCTGCAGCTCCTCCAGAGACATCTTCTATCTTCAGATCTGACGATCTCCGGGGTTTCCCGGTGAAGTCGCTACATGCGTCGGTGCGGGCGGGAGGCGGGAAATTCAAATCACTTTGTATTGGATTCAATACAAAAAAGCTGTATTGAGTCCAATACAAAGAAATCTTTATATAATATATATATAATTGTATTATATATGTATTATATAAGGTACTGTACAGTTACATTACAGTTACATTAAAAAAAAGATTTGTTTTATAAAAAAAAATTTTTATCATTAAATTTATTAAAGTTTGGACATATTTCGGTAAGTTATGCGGTAATTGGTTGAATTATAAGTAATTATTGAATAATTCGGTAAATTATAGCCTACAATCTAAAATAAATTTCCATGGAAAAAATGTAACACTTTTTGCATGGAAGTACGGAAGTATGGAAAGAATTAGAACACTCGCGTACGCGTCCCTCTGCGATTCCTGATGATGTCAGTGCATGCGCCTGTCGACGGGGGTCGTAGCGGGAAATTCAAATATTTTGTATAGTTATGTGACGTTGGACTAGTATACAGAATTAATGAATTTTCAGTATTTTTGATTTTTTTATGCACTCTTGTTTAAGCTGATTTTTATGTTTTTTATTTGATTTTATTATTAAAATATTTTTTTTTATTTTTTTTACATGATTGTGTGTTTTAAACTTTTTTTATATTCAGGATATCTACTAGACCTTTGTTTGGACATATTTCTGTAAGTTACAGGTCTACAATTTAAAAAAAAATTTCATGAAAAACAGTGTACCGCTTTTGGTACAGAAATCTAGACATCAGTGAAACCCAGGAGGTTAAAAGCAAAACTAAACTTGCTTTGCTTACTTGACTTTTCTGTCATTTAAGCACCTAGTTTATCAATAAATCAGTAGCTATTTTTAGGTAATTTGGCCTCTCCCCTGCTGTAGTATATGTTGGTGCACAGAACTGATGTTATCCAGTCCACAGCAGTGCATTTCAGAATATTGGAGATCGGCAAAGTATCAACCTGTCAATCTTTTCTGCCTATGCAAAGAAGATTGTATCTCTGAGACTGTATTCCAATGCAGAGTAAAGTATTCTTAGGGGTGTTGCACTCCACTAACTGACCCAGTACCCTATTTTGTGATTGTGCAGCATGGGATGGGGAATTAACATTTGCAAATTTCTACTGTTAAACAGAAATTGGGGGTTCACAGAAAGTAAGTGGTCAGTCATGTGTGACAGGGTGGCATGGTAAAAAGTTACGTTTTTTGTATCTTGTGATGGTGCCGTAGTGATAAACTTTTAAGGGGATTTAGCAACAAAAGTCCTCCACTTGCAGTTATGTTTCCTTTTTCTTTCAAAGGAATTGGGATGTATAGAGAGTAAGGGGATAGCTATGTGTGATAGGGTAGCATGATATGATGGGTATAATATTTTATTGGGGAAGGGGACGGGGGACAAAAAGGGTTTACTACTTGCTCCCAAATTTCCAGTTGCCAACATCCCTCTGTTCCAGAGAAACCCACCAGCGGCTCAGTCCCTCCCAGCACAGTGTCTGCAGATTTGACTCCAGGTGGTAGGGAGCGGTACTGAGCGTCTGCCCATAGGCAGGGTTCCATGGCATGAGGAAGGGGTAACTGCACCACAACCTTACTGCCAGTCTGAATTCAGCCTTGAAGTTTTGTGAGTACATATTTGGGGCACCACAGCACAGGGCAAATTGACAGTACCCTAATGCTCATTACCATGGAAGTGAGTGCAAAGCACAGAAACTGAAGTTTGGATGTGGATGAACATGGAAATAGGCTTCTTCTAATGGAAATAATCTGCTGGCAGATCCGCTTGAAGAATGACTTCTGGAGACTTCCATCTTTAAGGATCTTGCTATTTAACTCATTGTTTCATATCAATGACTGACCTATGCCTTCCCTTTTCTTCGGAACGAATGGGAAAGAAGAACTGCCCATGAAGCATCGTTTTCAAGGTACAGGGATAACTACCCCCTGAGACAACAGGGTCTTCACATTTTCTCTATAAAAATCAGGCTGCCTAAATTGACCCCTTCTTGTATCATAAGGCTGTAACTGCCAAAAGCATAATTCTGGCCACAGATCTAACTATATCAATGGATGTTTCCACTAGGAAACCAGCTGCCATCCTTAGGTGTTTACGAATTTCAAAGTTTCCACTGACCACAGACCATTCCCACCTCGTTAGGCCTGAAGTGGTCAGGGAAGGTGTTAGCTTACAAAGTTGAAAACACCTTCATAAAAAATCTGGTATGGTGTGCCACCTACCTTCTTTGACTAAGCTAGTCTTTGTTGGGGAGTGGTTCCATGCAATCCATGTCGCACATTTTGTTACTTTGCCACTGTATGGCAAGATCATGAGGTAACATATATCATTTCATGTTTACATTTGAATCTTCTCAAATTTCAAACTTGGCAACAAACGTTTCAAGGTAACCAAACCAAATGAGATGTTAACTAAATGTGGTGCATGTGGTGCATTTTACCCACAGGGTGTCACAGTCCCTTCCGTGACGGAAGTTTGAGGATCTGTCAGACAAGCTGCATGTGACATTATCTGACAGTTTCTTTGTTTTTACTTGTTTCTGTGTTGTTGTTTGTAATGACCACTCCCCTTGTATCAGGTGCAGCTGGTGGTCATTACTGCTCCTCCATTTAGTCTGGCCTCACACTTCACGCTGTGCGGTTGATATTCACTGCTGGGATGTGAAGAGCTGGAGTGTTGTGCCATCCTGAGTTCCTGTTTATATCTGCTAATAAGATAAGTTGCTTTACTTTTGGTGTTTTGGGGTCTTGTGGTTATTTAGTTGTTTACTAGGCCTCAGGGAGACACTGGGTCCTTCATAGGGGAAGGAACCAGTAGTCTCAAGCCAGACACTACTGCTAGGGCTATACAGGGCTAGTAGGGACTAGGTTCCTGTGTATGAGTATTCCCACCATCAGGGGATACTCATACGGTTAGTAGTTAGGGCTAGGTTAGGGTGTCTGCAAGGGGTGACCATTCCCTTTTCCCTAGTCATTTGAGGTCTAGTAGTGAGTAAAACCTTTCTGTTTCCCTCCCCTCCCTGTTATTCGTGACACAGGGGTACAAGACTGGCCACTGAGCTGCACCTATCTGTAAAAGGGATTTCTACATTGCCTGATTCTTTTCACCAGGTGAATCAAGTTTTGATTTTTAGCATTTAGCATAAACATTGTCAGAGCAACTGCAGATCTAACTGTATTGTTCAGATTATCCACCAGTTGTGAGATTTGCATAAACATAGAGCTTGAGAGACTCTGTGGACTTCAGTTTGCAATATTAACAAACCTGGACACATGCTCTTGTATATTGGCACACAATGTTCCTGCAGCAAGTTTGTATTGAAGGGAAAAGGGGTTTATTCACCCATTTGTGCCAGAAGCTCCAGTAACAAAATTGAGGTGTCTAACCAGCATACTCATTAGGCAGCTACCAGGTTTCACATTATGAACCAAATATATAGAGGGATTGCCATACTTTTGAGCAAGAGATGAAGTGTGTTTTCACAAATTTATGTCCTGAATTTATCAAGCACTATATGATGGTCCAAGGGACAATCAACGGTGCTCCCCTTTGCGTGACCTTTAAAAACCAAATGGGGGGACTTCACCTGGGCAGACAGAGATTTACTATAACAAGATAGGTGACCCTGCCAGTGCTAGGAGTATACAGAAAGAATAAAAGAAATGCTAGATCAATTGACTACCTTAAATTTATCTGGTTAGGTCCCGACAGTGAGAGGAGAATGAGGTAACCCTTTCATATTTTGACATAAAGCAGTGGGTAAAACAATACCTAAAACCAGTGCAAAACAGTGGTGCTGCCTTGACTCCCAGAGGGCTGTCCATAGGGAATGGGAGATGTAGTTTTGGGGGGCTTGCCTACATAATAAAGAACTTAAACTATTGCAGACACCACATCTAAAGATTGGTAGATTTCAATAAATTACCTATTTGTTATTGGGTTTAGATACATTTTATCACTGTGCAGTCATATACTAAAAATATTTTTTTCAGTCATCTTAAAAATTTTGTGCTGTTATTTTGTTTCAACATTCTAGAGCATTCATCAGTCAATAGGCATCAGTCATTTTTCCATCAGCTTCTAAAAGGGAAAGTGAAAGCAACCTACAGAAACTCAAGTATATATTGTATGATAACCTAAATGTAACCAGCCATTGATTAGATTCAGATTTCCAAAATGTTAATACAAAATACAAAGGAATTTTTCTAAAACAACATCACCTGCAAACAGAATGTCTTTTTATCACACATAGTTCACTTTAGTACCAAACCATTTTTCACAACTCTATATTGTATTAGCACACTGAGTCATCATCTTCCCTTACCAAGTATGTCAGGACGGATTTATGGAAACTGAAGAGCTTTAAATGAAGTATAGGTGGAGTTGTTGCCCATAGCAATGATGTTTCCTAAATTACTGGAAAGATATCCTTTACTGGAAGCTACAGACAGACAAGCTATGCTTGCTCCAGTGATCAATGCACCATTTTAAAAAAAAATATTCCCAGCAGTGCCTTAAACTGACAAACAAGAGCATATTGCTTTTTCATGCATCTATCTCCATAAATTTCTGTAAGCAGCGCACATAGAATTATGCACCAGGGAGACAGACACCTGAGGTGACCATGCTCCAGATTTTTTTTTTCATTTTGTAAATTTTGCCAGGGTTGTATTTATTGGAGTATTGAATGCAAATTGTAAAATCCTTTAGCAACCAATCACCTTTCAGTGCATGATACAGATTACTGAAAATAATAATTAACATCCAGTTTGCTATGTATTACTGGGGAAGAATTGAAGCCTAATAATGATGTAAATATGTATGCTTGGTAAGCATACATGTTTCACTGTTAACTGACCCTTAATTCAACAATTCTGAATATTTACTATATACTTACTATTGAGTAGGTAGATGGTCAATTACCCAATTTCCCACTAAATATTCTAGCGGAGCCGCTAGCAATCATTAGCCATATACAGAGGAAATCATTTCAGTAGATCTACGTAAATATAAGAAGCAATGCATAAACCTTTGAATAGGATAAGTCATTATTTTTATTAATAGTATTATTATTAGCAGCAGCAGTGTTGTGACTGCTGAGACTCACCAGTTCTTTGTGCCACTAATATAGAACTTGGATGGCTGTACTTCAGAGCGAAATAATCCTTTTCAAGCAATCCTTGTATCCTTCTTTTCTGCTCTTCTATCAACACTGACATACCACCCACTGAAAATGAACTGCAAATACATAGAAGAATTAGGAAGTGCGTTAGACTTTGAAAGAGAAGCGACTGCACAGTGACCTACATATGAAATATTAAGCGTGTTGACATAATTACTGCACAGGCTGCAATCAATACAGCAGTTGATTATCCTTGGCGTGATATGTTACATATCACACCGATAAAAGGAGCAGAAATCTGAAATATATGTCATCGCCATGAAGCAAGGCTCTGAAAGGAAATCTTTGGCATGCCTATTGCTGAGATCGCGTTCTTCCATGATGATCTGCTGGAGATAGGAGAGGTCCATCTGTCACTTCATCTTGCTGCTAAGCAAGGAGAGTCTCCCGAGCCCATGAATAGATAAAGGAATGGGCATTGTACGTGGGCACAACTTACCGGTGTGGACAGGCGGATCACCAATGACACCACGAGGGAGGCCGCTTCAAAGAATCGCCGCTTACAACACCAATAAAGTGAAGGATACAGAAAATGCCACAAGGAATTTGCTCATGGCAGTTCCTGCGCTTGACTGCTGTTCTAATTGATTCACTATAGAAACACAGTGCTCTCACCCACGCTCACTTCTCCCCATCACAGAAATAGCTTCGCAGCCTGTCAGTACAGGAACAAACCCCTTCCATCACCTTCCATGCATCACATCACAAAGCCTCCTTATGTGATTCTACCTCGCTCTAATTTCTTAGCCATCTTTCACTGAGGATGCCAGGGCTAATAGATCCCAGTGATTTTATGCATTCTGCCCCTGGCATTTTTCTATTTATAGCTTTTGCCATTTTGTCATCTCAGAAACTGCGATTTACAATGGTATAGCTCGACATAGACTAGCAGCCAATTAAACTCATATCAAAAATGATCGACACATGCATGTTGATTTGTAAAACAAAAGACATGTTTCTCACTGTGGTGACCAGGAAGCTTCTCCTCCTCTCTACAGAGCTCGGTGTGCGCCTTTGTGTTAGCTCCTCTTCCAGCTTGTGTCACTGGCTCCAGTCGCTGCAGGATTCCCCATGTGGAGGACACAGGGTGCTGGAATCACAATGAGGACTCACCTGCAGCCTGACAGCCCAGCATCTTTGACCACAGCAATACAACCATATAGCCAAGCTGGCTGCTTTGCTGTGTCCATTATGCATAGCATTTCAGCTCATCTAGCAAACATTTTTATTCTATATGAAACATTTATAAATGTAAAATGTCCTTCAACTGTCCCCTGAAAACGTACCGAATCTCTGGAATTTAACCTGAAAAATATCAGAGCACTTCCTGGTATGTGAGGAAGACCGGGAGCGCCTATACCCACAGCCTTCTAGCTGTATATCTACATATGATATTCATAACACTTCTGCATGGACGGCTGGTCTTGGGTGATTTCCAAACTGATTTGATGATGTCAGCTCTGTTCTACTCTATGTTCTTCTTGCTGGAGGTTCTGACATGAGAAAGCAATGCCCTGCCACTCCCAAGATGGCCACCTCCAGTCTGAGGTCCAGTGCAGAGCAAGGCATAGTAAGTCTGTGACAAGGAAAAGAATGGCTGCATGCACACCACAGACAGACATGCAGACCCTCTGCTTGACTTCTAGAGTTTAATTTTATTTTAGAGACTTTTATGATATTAAACACAAAATTGTTGCTTTGAACTGTAAATAATCATATGTGCTATAAACAAAGTATAGTAGTACACTAAGGGAAAGCAAATCAATTATGTGAGGAATGTGATGTATAAGTAAAAAAGGGCCTTACAGTCAGCCTATCAGAGCTGTGTTAAGAGAATCCAGTGTAAAACCTTCTTGGCTTACTTATCAAATTAAAGCACACTACTAATGACACACATTTAAGCCTTCAGAAATGTAGAACAGATGCGGTATCATACATTTTGTGAACAACAATCAATCTAATGATTGACGAATAGTAATGACTAATTGGTTTCCTTTTTAGGATGGAATTGTTTAAAGCAGCAGTTTATATTCCTTTTGGTTTGCCTGGTTTTTGTTTTCCACCATTGTGAACATACTAATGCAATGAGTAAATAGAAACCCTCCTGTTTCTATTGTGTACTTTATTCTACACTATAGCATCATCATCAGCAATACTTTGGATGTCTCTCTATAGAAAAAACAAGAATCAGTGACAGCAGTTCATAATTTCAGGAAAATAATGGTTTAACGCTATACATTAAACAGCAAAAGGGAGGACATTTGTGAATTTAATACAAGATAATTTAATGGTACAGTTTATGGAAGCCCCATCTAGAAATGATACTTTGCTGGACCTAGTTCTTTCTAACAATGCAGAGCTTATAACAAATGTGCAAATAAAAGGGAATCTGGGTAGCGGTGACCATAATATGATTGTAAGCTGTATACAGCTTAAGAGAGCAAATTTTCCATTATTAAGGGCGGCTCTCAGTGACTTGGACTGGGAGACAATATTTTCCTCAAAGAACCCGGAACAGAAATGGGAATGTTTTATTCTGTTATACAAAATCAAACTGAAAAATATATGGGTAATAGGTTTTAATTTTAGCCTCTTAAACTTATGTGGTTTACAGCTGATGTTAAAAAAGCCATAAGGAACAAGAAAAGGGCATTCCAAAAATTAAAAAATTAAGGATCACTTCCATCATTTGAAACCTATAAAGAATATAACAAAGGATGTAAAAAGGAGATAAAATGTGCAAAACTTCAAAATGAAAGACTGATTGCAAAGAAAAGTAAGGCAAACCCCTAAAAAATGTTTCAAATATAATATTAGCGAAAAGATCAGATCTGAGCATGTAGGCCCCTAAAGGATGTCGCTTGGTTGGTAACTGGCGATAAAGACAAGGCAGATTTACTAAACATTTTTTTAGCTCTGTGTACACGAAGAAAAATGGCAGAGCTCAAGTCCAAATTCATAATAGCAATGTCACTGCCTTAAATGAGTCACAATGGCTCAGAATTGATAAGATTAGTTAGTTTAACGTCCATAGTTGGAAAGGTCCTAGAGAGTTTGATAAAGAGCCACATAGAGGAGTTTCTGCTAGAAAATAATATTATAAGTGATAGTCAACATGTGTCACGGTCCCTCCCGTGACTGAGGTTAGAAGATCTGAGAGACTGGCTGCACGTGAGGTTATCTGACAGTCTCTTTGCTTTCACTTGTTTCAGTGTTGTTGTTGGTAATGACCACACCTCTGGTATCAGCTGCAGCCTGTTATCGTTACTATGCCTCTATTTAGCCTGGCCTTAAGCTACGTACACACTTCCAATTATTATCGTTGGAAAACGAACGACGAACGATCCTGCACGATATCTACGAACGATCGTATAGCACCGATCCTGCACATAGAGATAACGACACGATCGTTCGTAGATATTGTACACACAATAGATACGATCATTTGAGCGATAGAGGAACTATGTGCACGACAGGAAAGTGAACGAACGTTCGTTCATTACGCATGCTCAGATCATGGACGATCAACGAACGACCGTACACACGAACGATGTTCAACAATCGTCGTCCAATCCGATCCACCGGTCCGGTCATTCGTTTCCAACGACTTTCCTCGTTCGTCGGCGTCGTTGGTTACTTTTTTTACGAATGATTTTTGCCCAATCGATCGTTCGTCGTTCGTTTTGAACGATAAAAATTGGAAGTGTGTACGCACCTTTACACTTCAGGTCATGCAGTTGATATTCTCTGCTTGGAGGTGGAAGAGCTGGTGTGTGGTTCTCTCCTGAGTTCCTGCTCATCCATTTTCTATTGAAGATAAGTTAACTTCTCTTTGTATTTTGGTTGTTACCCTTTGCTTGTTGTTACTAGGCCTCAGGGAGGCGCTGGATTGTTCATCTAGGAAGGAACCAGTAGTCTCATACCCTGTCACTACTCCTAGGGCATTTCAGGGCTCCTAGGGTCAAGGTCCTGGTGTATGAATCCACCCACCTTCAGGGTCTATTCATACTGACAGGAGTCAGGGCCAGATTTAGGGTTTCTGTAGGTGGTGACCATTTCCCTCTCCCTAGCTTAGAGGTCTAGTCCCCTTGTCATTATCTACAAAAATTTTTTTGCGACTGGTAGTTGAAAGTTACATACCAGTCAATCAAACTAAAGTTCATTTGTATATGGTAGAGATGAACTGGTGAGAAGGAGTCAGATCCAATCTGAATGGATCATTTGAGATGACAGCATGGTGGCTCAGGGGTAGCACTCTTGCCTTTGCAGCACTAGGTCCCCAGTTGGAATCTTGGTCAGGACACTATCTACACGGAGTTTGCAGGTTCTCCCCATGTCTGTGGGGGTTTCCTCCCACATCCCAAAAACATGCAGTGAGGATAATTGGCTTCCCCCCAAAAATTGGCCTTAGACTGTATAAATGACATATGACTATGGTTGGGACATTAGATTGTGAGCCCCTTTGAGGGACAGTTAGTGACACGACTATGGACTTTGTACAACACTGCATAATATGATGGCTCTATATAAATATTGTGTAATAATAATTATGACAGCTGTCATCTTTCAGCAGGCGGATTGGCTGAGCCATACTATACCTGTCACTCGGGCCATCTACAAGGAAACTTTTCTAGGTCATTGTGATGACTAACCGAGTGGCAGGAAGAGGAAGAATGGATATGAGGAAAAACAGATCACTGAATCATTTTTTTGTAACAGTAGAGAGAGACAGTCCAGAGTACTTAAACCTGGAAAGAATGGATCTATAGAGCTCTGCAACCGAGAAGAGCAGGATCAAAGTAAAAAAGCTCTTGATCCCATGAGTGATCAAGAAGTTATGTGAGTACTGAATGTAGATTAGAGTGATGGCGCTTACTCCAGCTGCTGGATTATGACAGCTAGCTTTGTTTGCCAGTCAAATTAGCATGTCAGATTGGAACTCAAATTGCTCAAATTCCAAAGTTCCAAACCAAGGTTGGAATAGCTTTAATCTGTCAGATTTGATTCAAGTCGGGACTATCCAACCACCACAAGTGTATGGTTAGCATAAGTGTGTCATGCACATGAAAAGAACATTTGCTGGATCTTAAAAATAAAAGGCCTATACTGGAGCAAACTTTAGCTGTATATACACATTCAGTTTCAGTCAGGATTAGGAAAGATCATTTCCCGTGAAGGTAAACAATAGACTTTTTTCATTGATGGCAGAACAAACTGATGGTTGGTTAACAGAAATCCAAAATAACTGGAACAATTCCTAAATTAAACTGAAAATGGCCATTAAGACTAAACACCTGTCTTATGACTCAGCAGAATATTCAGTAAGATAAAGTATGATAAGCATCCATTTTCAAATGTCTATTAAAACACATTTTTTCTTCTCTGATCATGCTTTTAGATGTGTTATCTTTGTTGTCTAACCTATTTAGAGCTTGGCAAAGCAAAAGGTATACCTAACGAAATTGGAGCCAGTCTTGCGGGCCACAGTTGTCTATCTTGGAATCAAAAGACTCTCCTGAAAGACATTTTCAAAACCTTTATCACCATCTCAAAGATAAATTTTCGGGACTCCACATTCTGTTTATTCACAAAGTATTATGTAGCATCATTCTAAACTCCAGTTCATGATTCGTATTTTGGAACAGTTGCCAACCGCCTGGATGCAAGATCCCCTGTCAAGTATGAATAATTTTTCCAGTCTTTGCTGGATTTTTCATTGCAGAAGTAATTGATCCAATTGAGCCTGCTCAAATTCTTTTTGATAATTTTGGCAATTCTTCTGTTTTTAACTATGACAGTACCAAACAAGAGTGGGCAGTTGCATCAATATGATCAAAAATATTGGTTAAAAACAGAATTTTACTGAACTAACCAACAATATCGGAGTTCAGAGATTATTTTCTTGAAGTAGACCTAAACTCAAAATTTTTTAACACATAAAGGGTTAGACAAACCTTTTATTTAAAGTAACAATATATTTTTTAGTGTAACACCCTTTTTACATAGAAAATAAAAAAAAAAAGTGCAGGACCGCCCCTTTTTGTCTTAATTGCTGTGGCACGAATGGGAGTGGAGAGCCTCATGAGATATCTATGTCCCACATCCCGGGAGGCACTGCCTGCTCCTAATGGATTAACAGATCTTTGGGATTAAAAGTAAGTGTGTTTTCCTGGCACTCCTCCTGACAGTGCACACATGGTCAACTCTGCATCTTTTTACCCTCCAGGAACACTATCCAAAATAAATAGCCCATACCTCCTAGCCTTCTTGTTCTGCTTCTGTCCTTGCTCCAGGACCGGTAAATACTATCCGTCTCCAGCATGGGATCTTCTGATATGGTAAGTATGTTCCCAGGCTTGAGGGCCTTAGGGTCCTGGTTGTTCTGTCCATTCCTGTACTGTACGCTGTACTCTGCTCCGTAATAATACTTTTTACTGCAGTTTTTTTGTTGTTTTTTTTTCCATGGAGTAAGTATTGGCAGTGGTGTGTTGGGGACGCCAATAGTCAAGATGGCGTCTCCGACTTAGTATGCAGAACTAAGCATGCCCAGAGTTTGGAGCCACCTAGTGTCTGGCTATTGGCAGGGCATTTTGTATAGTTGGTAAAGTTGCAAAAACAAATTCTTTTTCTTTCTGCATTTTATTTCTTCTGGTGCCATATTTAAATGTCCAGAGGACTCGGTTCTACCGGGCTGTTTCCTGTGCAATATGTCTGGTAAGTGTGTTCTGCATTTTTTGCATAGGGTTCTGCTATTTAATACTGGTGCACTTTTTGTTTTTGTTTTTTTTTAAACTTTGACTATATATATATATATATATATATATATATATATATATTAGTAACAGAGTTTACATTGGATTGTCATGTGTTTCACTCTTGCAGAAAACTTGTAAGTTCTTATGCTTGGATCTGTGTTTGCACTCAATTGTGAGCAATTGTACTTTTTCTAGCTCTAGGTACTTCCCTGTCTGCCTTATTACAGGGATAAAAACCCTGTGAAAAACATCTGAAATTCTTAATAGAAGGAGGTCACTTTCTCAGTCCAGAAGCACTCTGAATCATGTTGGGCATATGGCGCAAAAGCGTTGCCATCTAAATGACCACTCATCTCTGTCTAGGGCACGGCCCAAAATGGCTTCCCAGGTGCCCATATAGGCAAATTTGCCAGAAACCTCCTGTGCAAACACATGGAGGAGGTGATAAATGGAGGAAAAAAGACCCTTGGCATAAGGACCGGTGGCACAAATTCTTTCAAAAGGGATGAGTGTAGTAAACTTGGGCGATTGATGAAGGGAAAGAACATAATGCCTTTTCTGCAAGTATGCAAAAAAGGAGGTTTGTGGGAGGTCAGATTTGTCTTGTAATTCCTGAAAGGAAAGTAGTCTTTTCTCCACCGGGTGTTAAATATGCCTAATATAAAACAGCCCCCTTTCCCTCCACAAAAGCCACAAATTTCTAGGTAAACTGTTGGGTAGCGAAGGGGTGTGTATAATGGATTTAAGTATAAAGGCTTAGTAGGAGAGACCATACTTAGTCTTATACACTCTCCATATATTCCTCACAAACACATCGGGGAAAGCAGGTCTCTATCCGTTAATAACATGGAGGAGCTCCATAACATCACATTAGGGTGAAGTGGGGCAACCCAAGCTTCTTCTAATTCTCAGCATACACTGGGAGAGGATAACATAGTCCATGAGGGCAAGTAGCGAAGGTGAGTTGCTACATAATATTTAACCAGGTCTGGGGCCCCAAGACCCCCCAATTCCTTGGCTGTACAGATCACTGATCTGGATAATCTGCGTCACTTGTGTGCCCAAATAAAATTCAGAAATCCAGCCTGCAACTTTTTCAGTCAAAATCAGGACTAGGAGAGTTTTAAATAAATATAGAAGCTTGGGTAAGGGCATCATTTTGACTGACGTAATGCATCCTAAAAGCGACAGTGAGTGCCCTTTCCATTTATTCAAATAATTGTATATCTTCTGAAACAGTGGGGGGAAATTATTAGCATACAGTTGGTTATAGGACTCAGAGAATGTTTGCCACATGAAGGAATAACTATCCTGTAATACTGAGAGTTGCAAGGGTGGTATATGTAGAGGCATGGCTTCTGTTTTTGAGGAAATTACCTTATAACCCGAAACAATGCTAAAAGCGTTAAGTTCGGTCAACAAATTCGGGAGACTAGTAAGGGCTGTGTAAGTGTGGGAAGGATGTCATCCGCATATAGTGAGAATTTATAGGGGGATCCCTTCACTGGACAACCCTGAATATTGGGATTAGAGCATACTCTTTCTGCCAGTGGTTCAATACTGAGGACGAAGAGCAAGGGGGACAGGGGGCATCCCTGTTGCGTCCCATTTTTGATTGAAAACATTGTGGAGGAGGCATGAGGCAATTTGACAGAGGCCGAGGGGCAACTGTAAAAGGAGCGAATTGCTCCCACAAAGGGGCTTGAGAACCGCATTTTAGTAAGCGTAGAAAACGTGAAAGGCCAGCTGAGACGGTCAAACGCCTTCTCCGCTTCCAAACTCAAGACAAGTGAAAGAGTTTTGCGTTTGTTGAGGATATCAATAACATTAATTACTCTGCGCTTATTGTCACTGGCATGACGGTATGGGATGAAGCCTGTTTGGTCCCTAAGTACAAGGAACGGTCAAAATTTAGAGAGCCGGTTTGCTAAAATCTTAGAGTAAATTTTAAGGTTTGAGTTCAGTAACGCAATGGGTCTGTAGTTAGTACAATCCGTCAGATCCTTACCCGGTTTGGGGATAACAGTAATATGAAAGCATGACATGGAAGGCGGGAAATGTGAGCATGACATGGAAACCACGAAATAGGGTGAAACACTGTTCCTCAGGAGTGGTAAATTGATGAATAGGTAGTCAATGCGGGTTTGGGTTTGATGACGAGGGGAGTAAAAAGTAAATTGCTTACATGTAGGGTGCTGAATTTGCCAGCTGTCATACAGCTGGTGAAGACTGATAAGCTGCCTAAAAAACTTGGAGCATTGCAGCACAGTAGGAGGTGGAGGGGATGTATTCATAGACATCCTATCTTGAGTCGGAGAGAAAATTAAAGTCTCCACTGACAATTAAATATTGGCCCCAGTGGGAGATCCCCCACTACGGCCAGCAAAGCCAGGCCCAGTGTGACACCCCCCCCCCCCCAGGGGTCTGCAGGGCGAATGTAACATATCCACTTAAGGATAAAAAGCACTACTGCACATTGAAAAAATACAGTGGGTATAGTTTAAATAGGGAAATAACAATAAATTCCAGCATGTCAGCGTTAGATCTAGGCAAAACAGCAGATCGATATAATGGTTGGGTACCACAAAAACAGGCTACAGCAGTCCCTGAGATAGTCCACAGAATACTAACAGTATTGCCATTCAATAATTTCCTGAGAATCTACTGTAGCAGGTAAATGCAATAAAACAATTATAGTGCAATCACAGAAACCAGAAAAAATTGAGTCCTGTTGCAGTAGACACACACCATATAACGGCAGGAGTGCAGTCACAGTAAACAAAATTAACCTTCATCATCAAAAATCAAGGCAAAACAAGGACAAAAAAAAAGGCAGCAAACAGCTTTCATCAAAGGAATAAAGTATAGAACCTTGCAGTAGGGACAGAGGCCCTGATTTATTAAAGTTCTCCAAGGCTGGTGAAAATACACTTTCATCAGTGAAGCTGGGCAAACCAGCAAGCATGTTGCGTGCTCCCCCCATTATTTCATCTATAAGTCCACATCCGCAAGGTGGCATAGAACATCACGTGGTCTCACAGCCGAGGCAGGTTGCCTTGAGGCCCGATATGCCCTTAGAGGTGGTTAAAGAAGACTTGTAGCACTAGTTTCAGATCTGAATTTTGAGTAGCCTCAGCTAGACCACAGACTCTAATGTTATTCCTGTGACTTTTATTATCCATGTCCTCCAAGTGGCGATAGAGATCCCTAATTTTCAGGTGATAGTCCCGGGATCTATTGGTGAGAGCCTCAATGCCCCCCTTAGCCTGTTGTAAATTCTCATCCAGGTCTCCTACTCTCCCAGCCAGGGACTGTAAATCTGTACACAGAACCCCTATTTCTGCACGGAAGGTGGCCTGCACTTCTGCTATCAAGAGTTGAAAGTCATCTTTGGTGGACAGCATCTGAAAATACTGTTGCCAGGGGGGAACCATTTCATCACTTATTTGTACAGACCCTTTCTTGCAAGGCTTGGAGGGGTCTGCTCATCTATGGGCTACAGAACTGGACCTTCCTGGAGCTGTGCCACATAGTGGGAGTGAGGGGCCCCGGGGAGGAAAATCCAGTCATCAGAGCCCTGGGGTATCACTTCCTTGGGGAAGGAGGCCGCATCAGACCTGAATACAGCTGGGATGGTGACATCCATAGAAGTACAGGGGCCCCCGAGGGAGTAGGAAAGCCCCCCGTATGGTGTGCTTCTGGTGGGGAGGAACCCTCTGTGAACAGGGAAGAACTCACCCCTGTGTTGCCTGGGTCCTGTGATCTGGGGGTCCCACAGTATGATGTTGCAAGCTGGGAGCATCTGCTTCTTGTGGAATGCCTGGTCCCTCTGCACACCACGTGTGAGGAGCAGGAGAAGGAGCCGGCGCCATGTTGGAATCCTGTGAGGCCACAAGAGCTTCATAAATATAAGCCCTAATCAAGGGCTCAGAGGTAGGGAGCCGCTATGATGGGGTAGGGGGAAGCTTCCCCGTCTTAGCCCGCCTCACTCTGCCCTTTCTGGAGTAGCTGGGTGCCCGTTTAGGTGAGAAATCAGCCTGTGCCTGTCAGAGCTGCAGTCTCATGCAGCTATTCCCGGAGACCACAAAGCCATGCGCCCAATTTGTTGGTTTCTGAGGCTTGCTTCACTTTCCATCCTGGGGTAGGAGGAAGGAGTGACGCGCCGTACTGATGAGGCGCGTCACTTCTGGCCCCAATGGAAATACATCACTCCCGTCCATTCATAGGCAGAAGAGTTCTCTAGACAAATGCGGCGGAAATACGTCATTTCTGTTTGTACTGGCAGAAGCGTTTTAAATTGATAGTTCTGTTGGCAAAATCGTTTCTCAAAAGAGGCTGGTTTCCTTGACTGCCCTTAATGTACATAGAAGCACATTATACTAACCTTTCAGAATATTCAATTGACTTTGAATGCCCCTCCTTTTATTTATTGAGGGACATGGAGGGGTTAATTAATCCATGTGTGAATTCGCCTGGTATCTCATGGGAGAATACACTCCCTTTTTAGCCCGGGTGCGGAGTGACCAAGAAAGCCCGGTAACTCAAACGAGGGAACTTTTCACCAAGGGTCCCTGCCTGGCACCCTGGTGTGCCAGGTCCATTATATATTTTAATTTTCCAATCTCAATTGCAATTTATGTCCTAAATAAAACACTAAGAACTAATGGAACTGTAGCATCCCATTATGTGAGTTGCGAGAGACGAGGGGCACGCATTTAATATGCGTGCCACACACCAGGGTACAAGACAGGGATCTTTGGTGAAAAGTTTCCTCGTTTGAGTTACCGGGCTTTCTCGGTCACTCCGCACCTGGTCTAAAAAGGGAGTATGTTGTCCCATGAGATACCGGGTGAATTCACACAAGGATTAATTAACCCTTCCGTGTTCCTCAATAAATAAAAGGGGGGGGGGGCATTCAAGGTCAGTCCCCTCACAAAATAATATAAAAACAATTGATTGTTCTGGAAGGTTAGTATAATGTTCTCTTACGTACATTAAGGGCTTTCAAGGTAACCAGCCTCTTTTGAGAAACGTTTTTGCCAATACAACTAACTCCCTATTTAGAATGCTTCTGCCAGTACAAACAGGAATGACGTATTTCTGCCGAACATCCTGGATGGGAGGATAGGACCTGGTAGGCCGATTAGTCTAGAGAGCTCTTCCTCCCATGAATGGACGGGAGTGATGTACTTCTGTTGGGGGGCGGAAGTGACGCGCGGCATCAGTGCGGCGCATCACTCCTTGCCCCCACCCCGGGATGGAAAGTGAAGCAGGCCTCAGAAACCAACGGATATCTGACATAGAAATATACTTGCGGTGCACGCGTGGTTGTTTTCCCGCATGTGCCCCGGTGAATCCCATCGTATGATTGAGAGGGTCCCCTGGAAAGAGGTCTAATAGGAGAATATCGACTCACACTATAGCAAACATTTATCAAAGTAAGTATTACCATATATGCAGTCCCCTACAGGGGCAATCTAGGTAAGCTTAGACCATGTTGGTCTTCTCAAGGTCTAATAGGATAATACTCTTTGTGATATTAAGCCTGGTAGTTCATCTTCCCATGACCAACAGTGGATTTTCGACCTTAAAGACAAATTAACTCTATTACTGGAAAATACCCAGCTGTCGAGTCCCTGCTCATTTGCCAAAAATACGTCCATCTTACTAATGGGTAGGAAATCAATCATTATCAATGTATTCACATGGGAATCAAGGTGTGCACATTATTATAACAACCATGACTATTTATTTTCCTATCACTTTATTTCTTCTCTTTCCTTTATATGTTCCACTTTCCTTTTTATTTCCCTAGTTTAGTGGACCTACACACAACACAATAGGGACTTGGTGTCCCACATTAACGATTAACAATTCTTGATATATGTAAGGTTGTTTGTTACATTTGATATATGTGTCATTAGGTAGCACACTGAAATTGAGAGATGGGACTATATGACGTTTTGGGGTGGAAAGATACCTCTTACCTAGTTGTTACTTTTTAACTATAGTGTACCATATACTTAAAGTGTCACCTATTTATTGCCTTTGATGTATTGCAGTATGAACTGGCTTTGATATATTTGTATGACTTATGTCCATTTACCAATATGTGTATATTTGATACTATTACTGTTCATTTTTTCAGCTCATAAACTATCACTCACTATTCCCCTGATGAAGCCCATGTAGGGCGAAACGCGTTGGGAGTGAGTAACCAAGTACTAATTTAGTAGAGATTTGTATAGCCTTTTATCATTATTTTTATGTAATAGATGTATATTTGTTATACATACATGATTTTAAATATTTTGATGTTCTTCAATAAAATGTATACCTTTTAGGAAATGACACAGGTGCCTTGTAAAGAGCCTTCTTTTTCCTTCATATTTAGTTGGCTTTAAAGAAGCATGCCAAGATAAGGACAGTGAGTCCAAGGAGATAAAAAGTTCTATTGATCAGGCTGTTGCGGAAAGTCTAAAAGATTTACCGCAGGCCCCAGCCCCAACTCACAGGTTGCCATCTAAGCTGGAGTGTTATATGTTTGAAAGAAGCACACCGAGATAAGGAGATTAAGTCCAAGGAGATAAAAAGTTCTATTGATCAGGCTGTTGCGGAAAGTCTAAAAATTAATCGCAGGCCATCTCCAACCCACAGTAAGCCAAGCCAGGCTGGTAAGGCAGTGGGAACCTTCCCAGGATTCATTAAATTCTGGTTAAGAAAGATACAGAATTCTGGGACTCGCATTCAGCAGTAGATGCAGCATTACAAGGGTTAGCAAGGAACATGGTCCTTCCCATGGAGAATTTAGTAACATATAGAGATTCAAAGATAGGAAATGGAAATAGATCTCAAGAGTATCTTTTCAGCGTCTGGTTAGCCAGTCGCCCGGCTGCTGCTCTTACTTCGGTGTCAAACAAGCTTTGTGCTCAATGCCTTTTTAAAGGGAATGTTCTTTTTTGGAGACCTCTAAAAGAGGGTATTTAGAGGCTGACAGGAGGAAGATCGGGCCTACTACCTCAAAGACGCAGTAGTCAGCAGTTTATTTGGTCCAATAGTACCTCCCGAGAGAATTTTTAGTAACATTAGAGGAATAAGGTCCTGTAAACCCTTTCGTCAACAATGGAGGGGACTCTTGGCGTCTTCACAGACCGTCAAAACTCAAGATCCCTCAATCAGCCGAACCGCGAACCAACAGTTCTGAAGGTGTTACTGCTCAGGATATGGAGGTTAGTGAGAGGTGTCAAAATGGGAGATTCTTCTCTCTTAGGCACAAGAAAGCTACAGGGCACAACCAATAATTCCTGTACTGTCCTTTGAAGGAACAGGGGACAGTGTCACGCTTGGGTGGAGGCCACTAGGGGACGCTAGGGCATGCACGGGAGTGGTGTGAGCCCTGAGAAGGGCCAATGCGCAGAGTCTAAGCAGTAACCAGATCTTCTCCAGAGCCTCTGATGGTGATGATGTTGCGCTGCTGGTTACTGCCAGGTTGCGGTCCTTGGGCAGACCAGGGTGGGCAGGATGAAACATGGTACCAAATCACAAAGCTGAAGAGTAGTTGAGGAAGGCCGGGGTAAAGGCAGGCAGCAAGCAAGAGGTCAGGTCAGGTCTCAAGCCAGGGATCAAATACCTGGGATCCAGGAGACAGACACCAGTGACACAGGGGCCACCGCGGACACAAGAAACACTGAAAGCAACAGAAGGCAAAGGAATATCCACAGAGAGACAAGAACACTGAAACAGCACGGGGAAGTTGGCTGGGAACCAACAGACTGGACAACGAGGGGTTAACACAGGAGCTGGATGGAGGAACCACTGAATTAGTCAACAGGTGTACAGGAACTACCTCAACAGAACTAGGAGCTTGGCACAAGTGGGGCACGTTGCACAAACGCTGAGTGCTGTGTCTGAGCTATCTAAATAGCCAGGGATGTTTAAGAAGCTATTTCCTGATTGACCGGCGAAGCTGATAAAGCTTGCTACTGTAGGTACACCCAGAGCCAGAACTGCCTGCATGCGCAGGAGAGAGGCATCTGCACTTTATTGAGGAAGTGTGACAGACAGGATTATATTCTAGACTCTTTCTGATCAGAAAGCATTAGAAAGTTTTCGCCCAGTACTGGATCTCAGAAGTCTGAATGCATATCTACAAGAAAGATTATTCAGTATGGAATCTTTACAAACCATTCTGGCAGTTCTTCACCCTGGTGCATGGATGATTTCGGTCGAGCTAGAAAAGACATATCTACATGTTCCAATTATTCCAGGAGACCAGAAATACCTTATTTTTTACTATAAGTAATCAGCATTTCCAATTTTCATGCCTACCTTTGTGGGCTCGCAACAGCCCCAAGAACCTTCTCCAAGATTCTTGTGGCAGTGATTGCCTTTATGAGACTTCAGGACATATGTCTCTACCAGACAGGAGATTACAAATATGTTTCCTAACTCAGTGGAACCAAGTATCGCTGAAACAGGAAATTCACCGTCCATTCTTAGTATGGAGAGATCTATTATGGTGGCCATCAACACAGAAACTATCCAGAAGATTGGATGATCCTCACTACAGATGCAAGTTGAATGGGTTTTGGAACCCATTGCAACAAATACCAGGCTCAGGGTCAATGAAAGCTTCCATCAATGACCAGCTCCAACCTGCTGGAATTGATGGCGGCATGTCAGGGACTGAGAGCGTTTTCAAAGTTTCTAGTACACAAGAGAGCGAAGACCTTGATGGACAACGAGACAGCAGTAGTGTCACTATTTGATTCAGACAACATCAATTATTTTTTCTGATGGGCAGAAGAACATCTCCAAGAGCTCTCAGAAACCTGTCTTGGGTGTACCCAGCTTCTGGGTGTACAGAATCAACTAGCAGACACGCTAAGCAGATCCTTCCTAGATTCCTAAAAAAAAGGGGGTCCTCAAATCCTGCGGATATTTCAAAGATGGGCACTCCAATGGTCGATCTGATGGCTTCTGCACTCAATGCTCAGGTCCCAATCTTTGGTAGCAGGTTTCATTGCAGTCAGGCACTGGCACAGGATGCTTTTTCCATCAGTTGGAACTTCCCAGTTCTTGTTGTATTCCCTCAAATAGTGTTAATATTGAGGGTCCTTTTGAAAATCAGGGAAGAAGCGAAGATAGCAGTAGTAAATCTTCTGCATTGACCAAGAAGACCATGGGTTTCTTTGGTAAACCAAATGCTAATAGCTTGGCTCCTACTGGTTCAGGAAGACCTGTTGGTACAGTGAATTTGGGGCAAACCTGCAACATATCAATGAGAGTTGACTGTTTTTCTGTGGAAAGGAACCGGTATCCAGAAGGTGTGTTATCAATAGTTGCTGAAATTTTTTTAAAGGCACGTAAGCCAACAACTAAAAAGAGACGTTCTTTAGGGTATGGAAATTTTTTTTTTTTGTGGCACAAGAAGTGGCATTTTCTTTAACAGAACTGTCCCGAGCTTACATCTTGGAATAAAGGCCTTAGTTACAATATTATAAGAGTACAGGTACCTGCATTATCAGTACAAGAGAATATGCTAATTCAACATTTTCTGAAGGCAGCAATTAGGATCAGAACACCGTTAACATCATTATTCCCGACATAGGACCTGCCGAGGGTACTAAAAGCTTTCTTACTTGCTCCCTTCCATTGAAGTATGTTCCATTGAAAAATTACCAGAAAAAGTGGATGTAGTTCAGATAATATCCACCTATTTATAGAGAACACAGGGTTTCAGAAAGTGGATAATTTTTTCGTATATCCCAGCAGGCCTCTCTGTTCAGTATCAAGCCTTGCGACAGGACAAAAGAGAGGGAGGGAACTGTGCTGTTAGGAGGAGTTGCCAGGAAAGGAAAATTACGAGTAAGTATGACAACAATTTTCCATTTGTTTTGTTTTTACTTTAGTTCTGCTTTAATTTAAAAAATCAATAAAAACAAAATTAGGAAAAAGCTACTATTGGATTGGTTTTACCAGTAAGCACAGCAGAATGTTAAAGAGGGTTTCCTTACTAAAAAAGAATAAAGATGTGTTTGAGAAATCACATTAGTCAAAGCACAATAAAAAATCTCATGTTAAATACCGGAGGGACCAGATATAAATGATTTTATGATGAAGCCTCGTGTAAACTGTTACAGTTGAACAGTTGGCCACCCCTTTCATTTACTAGTTTCACTGAAGGTCTATGTACAGCACCCTGGCAGTCCCTGTCACCAGACATTATCTCCCTGGACTTATCAATGATGTCACTGGATGTGAAATACAGAATTTAACGAAAAAGAAAAGTTTTTCCATTTGTAATTACATTTTCATATTATTCAGGGTAAAAAATGTAAGGTTAAATATTTACAGATTAATCTTCTTTAATGATTTGGAAAATACTAATATTTGTTAAATAATTATTTAATATTATCTAACCACCCCTCTTTTCTATATCTAGATGGAAAAATTGTCTATGGAAAATACAGCACTCTACTGGGAGTACAGGTGAGGGCTTAAATCTTGACTGCCTGGGCTAGCCGAGCTTCTGTGGTACATGCAAAGAAGGCAAATAAGCAACCCAAAGAACAAAAATTGTATTTTTGTTTTCAAATATTGTTACTGTTGCAGCTTTTTGGATTGTTCCATACCGTTCTGTATGCTTTGTTATGAGGATCTAAAGGAATAATTAACTATAAGTTACAAACCACTGAACCAGCTTTTTTTTCCATACAGCTGGAACCAGGAGATTATTAATGATATGTCTGTATGAATTGTTTTATCAGCTACAAAATGTGTATTGCTGTTACACTCTATACAGTTTTTCATTGAAAAGTAAATCAGCTGTAGATGTGGTTTCTTCTGCCAAAAATATCCCTTCTCCTCCAGCTGACAGAATAATTGTGAGCCTAGGCTCTATCCCTTTTGGGATGTCCCTGGTTTCTACACTTGCAGGTTTTGGGGATATTCATGCTTTGAATTTTTTTTATACAAATGTGTACTTTTATTATTTATAGAATAGGGATATTAAAAAGCTGATCAAAGAAAGTAACCAGGAAATTAGCAGAGTTGCAGAATATCATGCTAAAAGTATTAGGTGCAGGGAACTAGACAAAGGATTCAGGAACAAGGACAGCACTCACTCCCATAGGGGCAGCTGTTTGTACCCGGATTCCTCCTGGTGGGTGGATCCAGAAAAAATTTCACAGGCTTGCAGGCAAGAAGTCCAACACACAGGAGAAAGGTCAAAGCTAGCAGAGCATTACAAAAGTTGTTGCAACTCAGCAAAGATCCAATAAATTAGCCTGTAGTAATAGAAAAAAAAGTATGACATTTCCAAAGAGTGAGAAAATTGCCCCAAGGTACATGAGAGAATGGGAGCTCCTGCAGGATAATATATTTAAGGTCTGTAGATTCCAGCCTCAGCCTAGTCCTGCCCCTGAGGCCTTCATGGGCAACTGTCCTGACCTCCCACCATTTTAGCATGATTCCTGTTGGAGGATAAAAAAGGATTTTGACCCCCAAGAAGGTAAGTTTATAAATGCACCACATCCCAAATCAAATGGACAATGGGTAACAAAATTATTTGAGTCATTCAGATTTTGAATTTCAAGCCAAGCAATTCCAGCATTGATTATTAAAAAGAGGATATAGCAAAAATATATTAAAAAAGACATATCAAAAATGTGCAAAGGAAAAACATGAACTTCTATTTCCACCTCCTTGTTCTAAACCCAAAAGGGTAATTAGGTTCACAACAGAATATACTAATGAATGTACTGGGAAAAAAAAACGTCAAAAGTATTGGCCTTTACTTATACCTGCAACCCAGAAATTCAAAAATTTGTAACAGACAAACCCCAGTTTGTGTACAGGAGGGCACCAGCAAAAAGCAACAAACTTGTAAGAAGCCATTTCTCACAGCAAACTTTAAGATCTACTTCAAAGTATAATACTGCATTGTGCAGTTCTTGCTCTGAGTGTAAATACATTATGAAAATGACCCCTAATTATACAAACGACCATTTTCAAGCACTTCTAGAAAGGATAATAAAGCTAAATCAAGAAATCACCTATAATTCCATTGGGATCATCTACAGCGGGGGAAAGAAGTATTTGATTGCCTGCTTATTTTGTACATTTGCCCTCAGACAAAGAAAGGACCAGTCTATAATTGTAATGGTAGGTTTATTGTAGGTGTGAGAGACAGAATAACAACAAAAGAACCCTCAAAAACCCAGTGCTCAAAAGTCAGAGCTTAAAGTGCTTTGTAATGAGTGAAATAAGTATTTAATCCCCTCTTAACCAGTCTGGAGACTGGATAGGCCACTCCAGGACCTTCATGTGCCTCTTCTTGAGCCACTCATTTGTTGCCTTGGCGGTGTGTTTTGGGTCATTGTCGTGCTGGAATACTCATCCATGACCCATTTTCAATGCCCTGGCTGAGGGAAGGAGGTGCTCACCAAAGATTTGACGGTACATGGCCCCATTCGTTGTCCCTTCAATGCGGTGAAGGTGTCCAGTCCCCTTAGCAGAAAAACACTCCCAAAGCATAATGTTTGATGGTGGGGGATGGTGTTCTTGGGGTTATAGGCAACATTCCTCTTCCTCCAAACAGTTGAGTTGATGCCAAAGAGCTCAATTTTGGTCTCATGTGACCACAACACTTTCACCCAGTTCTCCTCTGGATCATTCAGATGTTCATTGGCAAACTGCAGACGGGCCTGTACATGTGCTGTCTTGAGCAGGGGGACTATGCGGGCCCTGCAAGATTTCAGGCCTTCACGGCGCAGTGTGTTACCAATTGTTTTCTTCCTGACTATGGTCCCAGCTGCCCTGAGATCTTTGACAAGTTCCCCCCATGTGGTTTTTGGCTGCTTTGTCACCGTTCTCATGATCATTACAACTCCACGAGGGGAGATTTTGCATTTCAGCTCGTTACCTGCATACAGTGAAGACACCTGAAAGCCTGAAATCTTGGGATCAAATACTTATTTCACTCATTAAAGCACACATCAAGCTCTGACTTTTGAGCACTGGGTTTTTGAGGGTTCTTTTGTTGGTATTCTATCACAGCTACAATAAGCCTACCATTACAAATATAGACTGGTCATTTCTTTGTTAGAGGGCAAATGTACAAAAGCAGCAGAGGATCAAATACTTCTTTCCCTCACTGTATGTAGCTAATTGCAAATGCAGGTGTTTTTACGTAGCAAAGACAAAAAGGCAGTTTCGCAAAATAATTTATGAACATACTTACCTTATTACTAATGGCAAGTTTACAACTCCTTTGAACAGGCATGTCGGTATAGAACATAATTATGATGCTAGATGCTAGATAATTATGATGCTAAAATTCACAGCCTTAGAACAGATAACCCCCAATCCTACAGTGGGAGACTGGGATAAAATATTGTTGCAAAAAAAAACAAAATGGATTTATACTTTGAAGACAAACGTTTTTTCTGGTTTGAATGAGATCCTCAGTTTCCAAACGTTTATGTAAAACTTGTTGTTACTTAAGATTTTGTATTTTGTTTTATATTTTTTTTTCAAAATATGTGATATTATATTACTTTACAAGAGTTTTAGGAATGGTATATAATCAAGGCCTTATAATTGTCATCATTAATTGAATATTCATATCATGTAAATTATGTACTGTCTCTTTATTCGATGACTTCACACCATGAAAATTATGTACTGTTTCCTTAATGAATTAATATGCTAATCCTCACGCAAATAATTTCTATCAAACTCTGTATTTAGTTTGGTATTTATATTGTTAGTTTTGTATCCATAATTGGAAATTTGTCTTTATTAGTAGTTTTGTATTTTTCATTATGACCCTATTTGTTAAACTAATGCC
The DNA here is from genome assembly GCF_032062135.1 of Pyxicephalus adspersus. Taxonomy (NCBI): domain Eukaryota; kingdom Metazoa; phylum Chordata; class Amphibia; order Anura; family Pyxicephalidae; genus Pyxicephalus; species Pyxicephalus adspersus. Next base: position 97,500,939 of record NC_092861.1, read on the forward strand.
CTGGTTTAATCCCCCGGGACCCGTTTAATGCATGCAGAGATACTCATTGCTTCACTGCAGTGCAATCCAGCAGCGTGCAGAGCCTGCCAAGGTTCATATTACGTCTGCTGTAGCCAGTGGTACAAGTGGTGAATTGGAACATAGTGTGCGTTCCATCACCATGTGGACTTTCTATTTCCAGGTTTCGCCGCTATCTACATTATCTCCAGAGGTTTGTGTGTCGTATCCTTTATAATATGCTTCAGCGATAGACTAGGCTAGCAGGTCCAGCGAGACCCTGGATAATTGAGGGGGATGTTTGCTGACCGGACTGCACAGTAACGGAGATTTTATTTTTTATTATGTTATGTTTATTATGTTTATTATTATGTTTATTATGTTATTATGTTTATTATTATTTTATTCATTTATTATGTTATTTTGTTTGATCGGAGGAACTACTCACTATTCTTATAACATCTTGGTCACATCTATTGAATCTCTCATAAAATAAAGCTGCGTACACAAGTGCAATAATTATCGTTGGAAACGCACGTCGAACGGCCGACGAATGACCGATTGGCCAAAAATCGTTAAAAAAAAAGTGACCAGTGACGCCAAGGAACGAAGATAGTTGTTGGAAATGAACAACCGGCACGGCGGATCTGACTGGACGACGATCGTTCACCATCCATCACGTGTACGGTCGTTCAGTGATCGTGCATGTTCTGAGCATGCACTATGAACGAACGTTCTGTACAGGTGCTTCACTGTGTTCATGTGTGTGTGTGTGTGTGTGTGTGTGTGTGTATATATATATATATATATATATATATATATATATATA
>NC_092861.1:97501918-97541734 GCF_032062135.1 Pyxicephalus adspersus
CCTGCGTAGTTCAAATTTAAAACTTACCTGGCAGTCAAGTATAAATAAATGACAAACACAAATTTTTCTGAAAAATATTTTTAATAAACAAATAGAAAAACTATTATAAAAAATAAATAACAATATAAGTATAAAAAGATAAATATATACATAAAAAATAATACACATATCCAATATTTATTGTTGGAAATGTACGACAAACAACCGACAAACGACTGATTGTCCAAAACCGTTTTAAAAAAAAGTGACCAACGACGCTGACGAACGAGGATAGTTGTTGGAAATGAACGACCAGCACGTCGTTCAGTGATCGTGCATGTTCTGAGCATGCGCGATGAACGAACGTTCTGTACAGGTGCTTTACTGCGTTCATGTGTTCATTGATCAGTTTCCAGTGCTGTTCTTCATCCTATTCCAGCGCAGTTCTTCATCCTGTTCCAACGCTGTTCTCCATCCTGTCCCAGCATAGTTCAAATTTAAAACTTACCTGGCAGTCAAGTATAAATAAATGACAAATATGCACATTTTTTAAAAAAAATATTTTTAATAAACAAATAGAAAAACTATAAATAAAAAATTAATAATAATATAAAAGTTTTTAAGGGTTTTGCATTATTTCTAGTTTAAGGGAAGGCAGCCTCTTTCTGCATGACGCACTATCTTTGCCACGGCCTTCCTTTTTTGGTCCATGGCCTTGAGTTTGGCAATCCACTCAAGTTTTCTGGAAACAACATCTGTGTGCAAATTAAAAGAAGAATATTAAGTACACATATATTGTGAAGCCGACACATGAATATGAGACATTTTTGCATGAACAATATATGAATGCTTACCAACACTTCTCGCCATCTGTCCTGACGTGCCTGGCCTAGGACTTTCTCGTTCTCCCTCTGGAACTTTAAGAGCAAAGAAAAATAAAAAGTTAAATTACACACAATCATACCTCTCTAAAATTTTGGTACATACCTGGGTCAATATCCACCACAGATTCCACTACCTCCTCTGCAGGAAAAACCATAATAAACTCTGCATAAAAATAAAGAAAAAAATATTTGAATTATATTTAAAATGAATATTTTTAAATATATTTAAAATAACATTAAAATAATATTATTTTAAATAATAATATTTAAAATAATTCAGTTCTTTTTTATTAAATATATACCAATATCCTACCTTCCAGCTCTGCCTACACCTTCGGACGCCCAGCCTCTGCAGGGGTACCCAGAATCAACTCTGCATAAAAATAAAATACATTTTCTTTTTAAATATATTTAAAATTATTATATTTAAAATATTTTTAAAATAATACATTTTTTTTATTAAATATATAACAATATCCTACCTTCCACCGCACGACACCCTAATGCATGAAAACAAATACAGAACAAAAAATTGACATAAAAAAATTGCAAAACAAAATACAATAACAAAATTAAAAAAAATTAAAAAATATTTTACAAAAAATACAAAAAATAAATTATAAATAATTGCAAAAAATATTAAATTACCTAAAAAGAATAATATTACAAAACTAATATATTAAAAACCAAAAAAAAAGTATACTGTACTATACTTACGCTTTTTTGGCGATACGACGCCCTAACACATCCAGTACGTCCCTCTGAGGATTTTTTAAATCAGACCACCTTTTCCGCAACTGGTCCTTGGATCACGCGACACCAAACTCTCTTTGTAACCTCTGCTGCACCTTCTCTAAAATTTGATTTTTCCTTGCATTCTGGGATTTGTAATGAGCCCTCCTGCAATCATAATCCCACCTCTCTAGGATATACACCAAAACCTCCATCTCCTCCCTTGCCATTGGTGTGGCATGGGTGGCTGGGCTGGCTCTTCGCTGTGACATCTCTCTCACGTGACAGGAAGCAATGACAGGAAGTGGCTGGATTTGCAAAGTGTTGTGGGAAATCAGCAGTGCAAAGTACAAGGTCAGGAAGGTGCGTACATATTTTTATATGTTTTGCACAGATCATGGCCTATGATGCAATTAATAAGGCAGACTTCATGCGCAAGTTTATTGAGGCATACAGGTCCCATCCCTGTCTGTGGAAGGTGAAGTCTGCGGATATTTCCAACCGTTACCTGAAGCTGAAGGTGTATACCGCTATGGTGGACCTCTGCAAGACCATGAATCATGCGGCCGACATAAAATATGTCAAGCAGACGATACAAAACTTGCGGACCATGGTAATTTTATTATTATTAATAAACAGGATTTATATAGCGCCAACATTATACGCAGCGCTGTACATTAAATAGGGATTGCAAATGACAGACTAATACAGACAGTGATACAGGAGGAGAGGACCCTGCCCCGAAGAGCTTACAATCTAGTAGGTGGGGGAATTTCACACGCAATAGGATGGGAGATATGTAGTGGTGGGAAGTAGTGTTGGTTTCAAATGACAGAAGAAGACGGGTAGGCAAGTTTGAAAAAATGGGTTTTGAGCGCTCTTTTAAATGAGCAGAAAGTAGGAGCAAGCCGAATAGGACGAGGAAGACCATTGCAGAGAGTTGGGGCAGCTCTAGAGAAGTCTTGTATCCGTGCGTGTGATGAAGTTATGAGTGAGGAAGTCCTTATTAGGTCATTGGAGGAGCGGAGAGAGCGGCAGGGGGAGTATTTTTTAACCATGTCAGAAATGTGGGACAATAACTGTCTAGGGAATTGAAGGCAAAGCACAGGAGCTTAAATTTGATTCTAAGGTGAAATGGAAGCCAATGGAGAGAACTACAAAGAGATGCAGCGGAAGAGGAGCGGAGGGAAGGATGGATGAGTCTGGCTGCAGCATTCATATTAGATTGTAGAGGAGAGAGTCGGGTTAGTGGAATACCAGCGAGAAGGATGTTACAGTAGTACAGACGGGAGATGATAAGAGCATGTACAAGGAGTTTGGTGGTCTCAGTGACAGTGACTGAAAGTGACAGGACCTGGAAATATTCTTAATATGGGGGATAAATGAGAGGGCCGAGTCAAAGGTGACACCAAGACAACGTGCCTGAGGGGAGGGCCAAATAACAGTGTTGTTAACAGTTAGATATATGTCAGAGGGGGATTTGGAATTTGAGGGGGGATGATTATGAGTTCTGTTTTATCCAGGTTGAGTTTCAGGAATCGGTCAGACATCCATGATGAGATGGCTGACAGGCAGCATGAGACCTTATCCAGGACTGAGGGAGACAGGTCAGGGATGGAGAGATAGATTTGAGTGTCATCAGCATACAGGTGGTACTGTAGGCCAAAGGAGGATATGAGACTACCAAGAGAGGAGGTGTACAGAGAAAAGAGAACTGGCCCAAGGACTGACCCTTGGGGAACACCAACAGGGAGGAGAGTGGGTGAGGAGGAGTTACCATTGAAAGAAACTTGAAAGGAGCGGTCAGACAGATAGGAAGCAAACCAAGAGAGAGCAGTGTCACAGATACCAATGGAGTGCATGATTTGTATTAAAAGGGGGTGATCAACAGTGTCAAAAGCAGAGGAAAGATCAAGGAGAAGGAGCAGGGAAAAGTTGCCTTGAGACTTAGCTCTGATGAGGTCATTGGCCACTTTAGTAAGGGCTGTTTCAGTGGAGTGGGCAGCTCTAAAACCAGACTGGAGGGGGTCAAGGAGAGAGTTGGTGCTCAGGTAATAGGTGAGTCTTTTGTAGACAAGGCATTCAAGAAGTTTGGAGACATATGGGAGAAGGGAGATAGGACGGTAGTTGGGGGGTAGGGAGGGGTCCAGTGAGGGTTTCTTTAGGATAGCGAGAATTATGGCATGTTTAAAAACTGAGGGGTATTTACCAGTAGAAAGGGAGAGGTTGAATAGTTCGGTTAGGGCAGGGGCCAGGGTGGAGGAATGGGCACGGAGTAGATCAGAAGGGAATTGGGTCAAGAGTACATGTAGTAGACGGAGATGATGAGAGAAAAGTTAAGACTTCGTCCACAGTAACAGGGCTGAGGGAGGCCAGTGATGATTTACAGGTGGAAGGGATGGGTATAGTTGGAGTGGCTCGGTGGGCAGAGACATCATGTCTGATTTTGTCTATTTTATCTCTAAAATAGGTGGCAATGTCATGGGCAGAGAAGGATGTTGTGGGGGAGCAGGTGTGGGGTTTAGGAGGGAGTCTATTGTAGAGAAGAGGTTGCGTGGGTTGGAGGATTGAGCGGAAATGACAGCGGAGAAATAATTTTGTTTGGTGACAGTGAGCTCTGTGGTAAAGCTTTGAAGCTTGGCTTTGTAGTCCATGAAGTCAGCACTGAGGCCAGATTTCCTCCACTTGCGCTCGGCTGCAGGAACAGACTTTTGTAGCTGTTTGGTGTGGTTGTTGAGCCAGGGTCGGGGGTTGGCAGGGCGGGGGTAGCGGAAGGTGGCAGGAGCAACATTATCCAAAGCCAGGGAAAGAGAGAGGTTTAACATGGTGGCAGCTTCATCTGGGGAGGTGATTTTGGAGAGGGAGGGGGTTAGGGACGCAAGGCAGTTTGAGAAAAGGTTGTGGTCAAGGTTACGGATATCTCTCTGCCATTGACCAAGTCTGGGATGTGGCAAGGGAGGGCAAGGGTTTGATAGGTTGAAAGTGATAAGGTTATGATCAGAGAGAGGGAATGGTGAGTTGTCAAGGAGGGTGAGGTTGCAGAGTTTGGAAAATACCAGGTCTAAAGTGTGTCCGGCTATGTGTGTGGGACCATTGATATGCTGTGTGAGTCCAAATGAGGAGGTAATGGAGAGCAGTTTGGCTGTGGAGGGAAGGTTGGGCTCATCCATTGCAACATTAAAATCACCAAGGATGAGGGTGGGCAGGTCATGGGAAAGAATGTGTGGGAGCCAGGATGCAAAGTTATCCACAAATTGTGATACTGGACCAGGGGGGCGGTAGATAACAGCAACAATGAGGGGTAAGGGGCTAAACAGTCAGACAGAGTGGACTTCAAATGAAGTGAAAATGAGAAAGGGTGGGGTAGAAAGGACTCTGTATGTACAGTTAGGTGAGAGAAGGAGACCCACACTACCCCCTACTTTGTTGCCAGGTCTGGGGGTATGTGTAAAGTGCAGGCCTCCATAGGAGAGGGCAGCAGCAGAGGCAGAGTCAGAGGAGGAAAGCCAAGTTTCAGTGAGAGCCAGAAAGTTCAGAGACTTTCAGAGACAGGAGAAGGTTGTGTATGGAGGTTAATTTGTTGCCAACAGATCTGGCATTATGGGTAGGGTGAATAGGGATGAGGTTAGGAGAAGCGAGTGTCTTGCTGAGAGTATAAGGAAAGTGAAGGCTGTTTGGGGGACCAGGGTTGGGTGAGATGTCACCAGAGAGTATCAGTAAAGTAAAAAGGTGCAGGAGCACAGACAGAGAAATAAGGAGAGTGAAGGAGCAGAGAGACATTGAGTTATCAGACTGGGGAGTACAGGGAGTAGTGCCAACAAAGAGAGAGCAGGATGAATAATACATTTTTACAGATAATTGGGAACCATATGCAGAAGCAGTCCAATAATATGGGTTCAGGTGAGGCTTGTAAACTTGCTGAGTTCCAGGAGTGAGGGATGATGATTCAGTGAAAGAGATGGTTTGATGGAATACCAGTTTAGAATGGTAGTAGCAGCAGAGGATGTGTTGGATTCCAGGTGGATAAATCAGTCCAAAGTCAAGAGATATAAGTTGCAGAGTATATTTATATGACCAAATCGGTTCCAATTCCAGTGTCAATTCCCTGGATTAATTCCCATTGCATTTATAATTTGGGCACTTGAGATTTGGGCACGTGACCAGGGTCCCAAGGTGACCTTGCCTGTTGTTTAAATAGAAGTGCTTTGGGTTCTGATTATGGATGGACTGATCAGAGTAACAAGAAATTTGGGATATCAGTTGAACCTGCGGAGGGGTTGGCAGGGCAATAAATATCACTGTGCAATCAGCTGGAACTACGGGATAGTGAACAGATAAATCTATGGGGGGATTAAAGTTGGTGCAATAAATTCATCTACAATGGGAGACGTACTATATACAATATCAAATGAGGGTTGCAGGGGAAAACAATTGCATACACAGTGCTGAGATTTGGCAGAGTGGGAGACGTACCATATACAATATCAGATGAGGGTTGCAGGGGAAAACAATTGCATACACAGTGCTGAGATTTGGCAGAGTGGGAGACGTACCATATACAATATCAGATGAGGGTTGCAGGGGAAAACAATTGCATACACAGTGCTGAGATTTGGCAGAGTGGGAGACGTACCTGTAGAATTAGAGATAAATGAACATTAGTTGCAGGCAGATGAAGATGGTGAATTCATTCTGCAGTGATGTTAGTAGAGAAGGATGATGATGATGATGGAATTCCCTGGATTAATTCTCATTGCACTTAAAATTTGGGCACTTGAGATTTGGGCACGTGACCAGGGTCCCAACGTGACCTTGCCTGTTGTTTAAAAAGGAAAGAACAAAGTAAAGTCTTCACAGCGGTCAGGTACTGCAGTGGATGATGTATACGTACCTAAATTTTGGTACTTCAATCTCTTGGCATTCACCGCAGATCAGGATGAAGGTCGTCAATTGATGTGCAGCCTGGAAGAAGCGAACAAGGATGCTGGGGAAGGTACACACAGGGATGCTGGGGAAAGCCTTGATGAGACGCCTGAGATATTCAAGACACCGGACCAGGTAAGTTATTGAAAAAAAATGTTATTATACAATTTATAAAACCACAGGCACAACTAATAATAATATTATTAAAGCAAGGAAAACATATAGTACAGATTTTGTTTGAAGTCCTACAAACATTGTGGTGTACATACGATCCTGCCATTCCACTGCTCCACACTGCTATTTTGCTATTTTGATGGTGTTGAAGTACTCGCTCAGGTTTTCTTTAGCCACACTAAAGCATTCTGAGGTACTGCAACCTGTAGATCCACTAGACCAGTGAATTGGTACTGCTTTCGTCCGGTGTTGCTGTAGCAGAATCTTGCTCCATTAGAGGACCAAATGATGCACTGCAATTATTGTGGCGAAGAAAATTTTGTAGCAAGCAACAAGCATAGACTACCTTGTCAATTTTGTCCATGCAGCGATTGATAGCAGTATGGAATATTCAGAAGCGATTTGCTAGAATACTGAATGCATGCTCAACCACCCTCCTAGCATGAGATAACCGGTAATTAAAACTTTTTTTCTGTTTGTACAATTTTTTTTGAAGATAGGGTTTTAACAGGTTTTCATGCAATGCAAATGCTTCGTCTGCAACAAACACAAAGTTCATTCCCTCTACAGTTTGGCTGTTTCTAGGAAGGTGCAATTGCTTGTTCATCAGCTTCCTGTGAAATGGCGTACCATCCAGAACCCCTCCATCAGACATGCAACCGTTTCTTCCTATGTCCACTAAATAAAATTCATAACGGGCATTCACTATTGTCATGAGCACGATGCTGAAAAACCCCTTATAGTTATAATAATACAAACCACTGTCTGCCGGTGGGGTGATTCTTACATGCTACCCATCAATTGCTCCTCCACAATTCGGGAAGTTCCTCAAATCTTGAAATTTTGAAGCTATGGCCTGCCATTCCTCTGGTGTATCAGGAAACTGAAAGGAGAACATAGGAAGAGTTTAATATGCATAATATTATGTTCTGTTTATATGTTCTACTTATTTTTCTTGCAGACTTCCTCCTGCAGTGAACCTGCAGAGAGCTCACCTGCCGCAACATCCACCCCAATGAGTTCCAACTGTGTCACAACTGTTAATTGGTTTTATATTGTTGTTAATATTGTTAAAGTAGTTATGTATTCTTTTTATGGGTATTTATGTTATCTAATTTATAATTTTTTATTGGCACTTTGTTAAATAAAAGTTATCTTTTGGTTATGAAGCAAATGTAACATTTTGTTTTAATGATTGTACTCATCTTTCAAGCAGTCCATAATTGCTATCTATATATAGCGATATATATATATATATATATATATATATATATATATATATGTGTGTTTGAGATATATAGTTTGTTATGCTTTGGATACACACAATGACAGATGCGTACCAAATAGGGACTCTTACAAATATAAAGAGGAATACAATTTTTTTTTTATTTAGAATTGATTTTTTTTGCTGTCTTCGTCCAGTGGGAGGTGCCCCACTTTTGATCCAGGGATCTGTGAGCCATATTAGTATTTAGAATTTTTTCTAAATGTATTTGCAAAGGTACTTTAAACCATACATGTTCCTTTATGAAAATTGTATAATTTCATTGATATGTATGTTTTCTTTCTTTTGTAGATGTGTTTATTGTTTATGCTCTTCCACTACTCCTGAGGAAGCAGACAAGTTCTGCGAAACGCATCGAGAATTGTAAGAGCTTTTTTTTGACCCCCCCAAAAAAGGATCATCACTTGAAATAATACTTTTTCTGCATTTTGTTTGTTTATTCATTAGGATTTTATATGTATGTGTGTTTTTAAATGATTTAAAATATATACTTTTTATATACTTTAAAACACTCTTTTTTTGCTCTTAATATCACCTTAAAAGTCACACTTTTTAACAATTTCTGTTCACTATTCAGCAATTGTTACCCATTGTCCATGCCATGATTCCCACCCCCCACTGCTATGAGTCCTTCACTATTTTAACACTTCTTTCACTATTTTACCACAATCTAAAAACTACTTGACTAAATGATATCAAAATAGCCCATAGGCCAGAAATGAACTACAAGAGAAATGATTGGCTGCCACATGTGCCCATATTGGTAACAGCATGCAACAAGCATCCAACCATCACATCCTGTTAGGAACTTTGTAGAATAATCTAGAAACCCAAAATTTACCCCTTCAACACTTCAAGTAATCCTATTTTGCAAAAAGAGAGCTATAAGAGTAAACACCAAATATGAACTAAAACTGGCAAAAGGAAATTAGTTTGCCTATGAAACACTTGAAATGAAGCAATAAATACTTCTTAAGATCCACTAGATGTTAAGGGACCACACATGTGTTAAATTTGAGACCAAAGCCTGTGAGGAAGTACAGCAAGAGAAGTTCCTGAAGAGAGACTGCTAGCTTAAAGGGAATAATAACAGAAGCCTGGGAAGCCTATTCCCGGGTTTAGATGGGACTGAGCAGTGACAGTACTACTCTCATAGGGCCTGTCCCCCTCTTGGAAGATTTCCATTTTTTTAGCATACTACAGGTAGAACTGCTTGAATAACTAGGAGTGCCCCAAAAACCATCCAGTGGATTAGGTATTGAAAGTGGTCATGAAGAAATATTCAACACCAAATAAGTTTTACTTTATTCTCCTCAGCATCCATTGAAACAGAACATGGGAAGCTTTTCAGTTGCACTAGCTTGAGAAGGGACACACGTAAAGAATTGTACACATGAAGACAACTGTGGGTTTCCTGATTAGACTCAACAACCAATTTTAGCAGGACGCATCCCATGGTAAATACATTTAGGAAAGGAACTATGGCTTTGAACACAAATAAAATATTTGATGATTTCTTTTGCAGTTTTTGGAAACATTAGTAGCCCTATAAGGAAGTCAAGGGGTTGATTGTGTTTTTAGTGAGTTACAAAAGGATTAGACATCCTTCATTTAAGTGTGATTGGTGTTTCCATGCCAACTAAATTAATCTTTCATTGAGTGGGTAGATGAATTTGTTAATCATACTTAAAGCAGGGCGTAGAGTTTCGGTTTGACTGAATGTGTATGTGTATGTGTAAAGATAAATCCTGAAACATCCTGCAGCAACCCTTTTTGTTTGTTTTTATTTTAATGATTTTATTGTCATGTTATTTTTTACCTTTCTATCCACAAAAACAGACAATGTCTATGTCTATCCACTATTGCCTTGTGATGGTCCAGTTCATGTTGCCAGCAAAAAAAAATACCAGAAATTTAAGGAATTCCCAACACAGACAGTGGAAATATTAAATTGACACACTACAGCTCATACAGTTATGTTCTCATTAAATGTATTTTAAAATACAACTCGCCTACCACAAAATAACATTAAAAAGGTCAATTTAGGTAGCTCAACAGTTCATTCTTGCTCAGTTACACAAGGTCTGCATGGAAGGTTCGGGTCCACCTCAAGTTGCTGCAGAATGTCAGCGCAAATTTCCTTGTGGCTCTTTTTACTCTGGTGTAAAATGCCACTAAAAATTTTAAATTGATGCGTTGCTCATTTTTTAAACTTTCCATGATTTCAGCATGAGGAGAAACACAACTGCATTAAACAGTGACCGACAACACACTAAACGGCAGAGAGTGCCATATTTATCCATATTTCCCAGTACATCTTTCTTTTCAGTAATGCAGTACAAAAATAATATTACCATGCTACAAAAACAAGTTTTAGGAATGTAAAAATGATTAAAGTTAATTGATCTTACGATAATCCAAAAAAAAAAAATATATACCAGAAAACTAGAGAAAACAATGGTTATGGCTTTATTGTTTTTTAACTGAACAAAGAAGACACACATAAAGAACTTATGTTTATAAGGTATTTATAATATGGAATAAGTTTGCTTCATCTGTACAACAAATACCACAGATAACAATCATAAAAACAAAAGGGACACAAACCGAGAAAACCAAATTTTAAATACTTCTTTTAGCTTTGAGCTAGGAAAGCTTGCCCTTCACATTGGCAGGCACTTATTACTAGTATTTCTATTCATAGTTACATATTCAAACCACAAATCACACAAGTTTCCTCATATTTGGTGCCTTGTTGTGGATAAGTTACAGTGATTTGGGCAGTTTCTATTTCAAAGCACAGTTTCAGTTGCCATATGATGGACACACAATAATTTTCAGGCTATTTCAACCACTTTTATACAAGTTTCAATACCAGAAACAGATTGAGACACCTTACTGCCAGCAGTTACAATAGTTTTTACGCTTTACTAGAAGATGTTTATTATAAGTTGACTTGATCCTTTTGATGACATGTGGCAGTTTCTCTGGAACTGGTTACAGATATTGAACTCTTGCTTCACTTTGATGTTGATTTTCTACTGTAGTTACGTGACTGTTACTGATACTCTAAATTTCCCAAGGCAAGGCCTACCTAACAAAAGTGATCTGTAAACACTCCTCTTTCCAGCCACCTGTGTCACCAAACAATGTACTGATTAGTCAAAATAACCCACTCAGAGAAGTTCCAGGGAAACTGATGCAAAGATTAGCAGAAGAAACAGTGCATGATGCAGGGGTGGACATTGGTGGTTTCTATTTTCCTGCATATTTTGGGGAACAATTGATACTGAACAAAGCAGTGTAATTAGTTTAGTAGCAGAATACTTACATGTTTCACTTTTAGGTGCCCTAGGAATTATATCATATTGACATTATTTAGTTCAGTTTGGATTTGTTTTCTTTTCCAGTATTAATGATTTGTGACTTAGGTGACTAAAGCAGTGAATGGGATTTATAACATATTATATATGGCTTAAAATCTGGTAAGCAACACATTGTGTTTTAGGATGGCTGTTAACAAGTAAACAGACAGGACCAATTCATTAAAACTAAAAAAAAAAAAATGATTGCCCATATTAACCAATCAGAATTTTTGTTTTATTGCTCCATTACATAACATCTGAAAAATGCCTGGTTTATTAATGATATCAACTTCAACTGTGTTGTAAAGTTTTAATGAATCAGCTCCAAAGACCAAAAAATCCTTTTTTTATTATTATTTATAATGGGGGCATTTTACATACACGTCAAAATTACCTTTAAAATTATAACCTTAAGAAAGAAGCTTTATATACACCTTTTATCAGTGACAACATTACATTACCCAATTTATCTAAGTTAAAACTATATCACACAGAAAACAAAGGTATGTTCCAGTGATCTAAAGCCGCACAAAAGAGGTATTATAAAATTAGCTGAGGCAGTCATTCGTGCACTAGCTAACAAGACAAAGTTTAAATATAGTAAACAGCTCCCACCATGCTTATTAGATTTCATAATTTGTACAACAAAACTAATACATCTGACATTGCAAGTATCAAGTTGCCAATATAGTGATTATATATTGTGAAAATAAAAAAAATGCACAAAGCAATAGTATTTAACCTAACACATACAGTCTTTATATTACATTTTAAACACTGACTAATACAGTAACACAAATCATCTCAAACACAGCAGTATGAAATACCAGTTACTAGTTAACAGAATAAAAGCAAGTTCTAATTTACTTTATCTTTAAATGACAAATGAATAATAAATGCATTTTAAAGTAACACAATTTAAAGTAAAAATGGGGCACAGTGTTCCCTAAGAGATTTTAGGCTGATACATAGATTTGAATTATACAGGTTACAACAGCATCCCTGATACCTAAAAGAAACAGTCATATCAGTTTTAAAGTAAAGGGTGTGCTTGTGCTGTACAAACCTACTTCACAACCTTGTTTGAGATTTGTAAGGAAAAAAAGATGGTCAAACTAGAAAAATGGAAAGTAATACTGCACTGGCATAGCATTTTGTCAGAAGTTAAACACATTTTACAAATGTTTACTGTCTATCTGAGTCCATTAATTATCCGATAGCGGATAAGGTAATTGACAAACTTAGATAGGCAGTAATAATATGTACAAGCTGATGTACACAAAGCTCCATATATACGTGTCACACCCATATTCAAGCAGGCTGGCAAGTCTTGAATAATCTGCACAGTGTCTGCTCATTTATCTTTAGCTGCTATATTTGAAACCCTCATTGTAATCCTCTGCTGTGCGCTAACACTACTGGCCATACAAGACTGTGTGACTAGTCTGAATAGTAATTAAACAGCTAATTTTTGAACTGGAGTGTGTCCATATACCACACGATAATGATGCAATGACTGTTGGAAATCTAATTTGAAGTAATAGTTCTGGTACAGACTTTGTGCCATCAGGAATGCTGGGGCTACTACAGAAAATGACAATTTCCTCCTGTTGTTTTTCCACACAGGGATTGCATAACAGTCTCTTTTAGTAGTTTTTTTATGAATTAAATATGTCAGTAGTTGTTATAAACATTATTTATAAGGAATATGGAGATACATTTTTGTATTTAAAATATATTTTAATTACTTTTCAATACGAATGTTGATATACTTTGCAGATAATGCTTTTTTAATATATTTATATACACTATTTGATAAAGACCTAAAAAGTATACAGATATTCCAAAAGTGTATATAGGTTACAAAAATATTGCAAGATTTTATTTAACATGCTGCATAGTTGCTGAGGAATGAATAAAACATGGGCAGCTTGAGGCGTTGTTGGTCCTTGCGACACCAGCCAATCACTGTTCCTTCACCGTTTGTAGTGTAAAGATGATGGCCATCACAGGAAAAAGTAAGGCTAGATTAATAAAAACAAAAAAAAAAAAACACAGTTAAGCACATTTTTTTTAATGTTTTAAAAAGAAAGCTTTTTATTGGGAAATAAACATTAATGTACACCTACTTTAAAAATTATTCAATAGTCATATAAGACTACTGGCAAATTAGTGTGGGGAACAAACCATTGCTTTCTATTACAAGCTTGGTGCAAATTAACCACAAGTTTCCCAAAATTGGTATCTTGGGTGGACACTGATAAGTTTCATTCTTTACCTGAAGTTCCTGTTTATTTCTACTGATTTTTTTTCAATGAAGCATAATTGCACTGCTGAGCATAAAGCAAAAAAAACAAAATAAAACCACCAGGAGAGATTATAGTTATTTTTGTTGCAGATAGCTTTGAATGGAAACCATGGTTACAGAAGCCTTTTAGTAGATGCTCTAACTGCTCAGTCAACTCCCAATTGCACTAAACAAATTTAAATAACTTTCCCAGATATGATGCTAAAGAAAGTCTTTCAGCTCTTTTTGCTGTGAACCAACAGAGGGGAGTGCGAGAAAGTCTAAGCACAAGGGCACTCAACTTAGGACAACTTTCTAGGTATTTCTAAAGTTACACAAATGAACAAAAATTAAGGTTGAAATGCGAGTGTGAAACAGCAGACTGATCCTGCAGGGACTCAGATGTAGCCAACAAACATTGTTTTGAAGGCAGCAAATTGTAATAGTGGGAGTTTGGGGATTTCATTAGTAGCATTGGTTTCAGGGATAAAATTATCTGTGACCGCTATTCCAAGATATCGTAGTGTTCACATTTTGCACTGCAAAAATATGTATTGCAAAAATAATATCAATACTACCTTATGATTGGCTTATTCGACTTTGGGAATGTTATTTCTCGAACTGGTTTCAAATCCCAGGTACTCCATAACCTAAAAAAGTAGAATACCAATTCAATTACCACAACAAATTACTCATAGTTCCTGCAATTCTAGCTAGACTGGTGTCAGACATGTTAAAGAATTTGCCATGTCTAGTAGATTTGGGAGGCTGTTGCAACTATGTATATGTAGGTATGGTACAGATGCAAAACCAAATTACTTTAAAAGAAGCAAATCAGAAACGTAAGAGTGACCCCTTTTTTTTGGAAAGTAAAGTTCCACTTTAAGATCTAAGTCAGAAGACCCTGTGCTGTCATTCATGTGGGTCAATCTTCATACAGGGCAACATCAATAAAAAACTATTAAAGGAAAAAAAAAACAAAAAAAAAACACAAGTGTTTTGTCTACCCTTACCGAACAATTCCATTTTCAAGTCCTCCAGCAATTACATTAACAGATACTCCTTCAGGTTGATTGGAAAATGCAATAGAACATATAATCTCCCTGCAATGGACATGTCCAATTAAATCTCCATTCACAGTCCACAGTCTAAGGTCACTTCCTCCTCCAACTAGAAATGACAAGAAAATTAGCAAGAAATGTTACCTTCATAGTGGATTTTGATGGGGTTCTCTATTACACATAAAAACAATGTTTATGTGTAATACAAACAAAAAATGACATCAAAATATGCTACAGATACAGTCATGTTAAAAAATATTGGCAGCCCTGCATTTGTGTCAGAAAATGCACCACTTCTTCCAGAAAAATGTTGCAATTACAAATGCTTTGGTATTGTCATGTTTATTTCTTTTGTTGGCCCTGGAAGAACACTTTTGTAATAATCAAGGAGTCTTTTACATCTCTGTACTGGAATTTTGGACCACTTCTCTTTTGCCAGCTGCTCCAGGTCACTCAGATTTAAAGGTCTGCATGAAACACAGTGAGCATGGTAAAAAGAAAGAAGAGCAAATAATTGTTTAAGGATTTGAGAACCTAAATCCTCCACTGTGTCCACTGTGTGCAACATTTTAAAGAAGTTTACAGCCTATGGCACTGTAGCTAATCTCTCTGGATGTAGACGAAAGAGAGACTGATGATATATTACTAATAGAAATAGTTTGAATGGTGGATAAAGAACCTCATTTAACTTCAACTCAACAAATTCAAGCTGACCTGCAGACCCAGGGTGCAACAATGTCAGCTCACACTATCGGTAGCCATCTGAACGAAAAGGGACGCTATGGCAGGAGACCCAGAAGGACTTTACTGCTGACACAAACATAAACAAGCCAGATTGGTGTTTGCTAAAACTCTCCTGTGGAGCCCACCTTGTACTGTGGGATAATCCCAGCAGCAGCATGAGAGCTGTGTCTGTGTTCATGCAGCCGTCATTATCTTCATATCTCCTTCACCGATTGTCATAGAAATGTGAAATTTCATGGGTACACAGGGGACCCTAAGAGCTGCTACTAAAACCAAAATTAAGCCCTCTACACATAAGTTGCCAGATAAGGGGGTCACAAGCATCAAATCCTAACAATCTGGATATTTTTTTTTATATTTTATATTAAATGGGGCTATTTTAAGACCAGGGTCCCCAAATTGAGTTTGCATGTTGAGGATCCCCTGGGGGCCACTCATGTCAATGAACATTAGGGTACTGCCAATTGTTTGTGGGCTGTGGTGCCCCTAAAATTCACAAAACTTCAAGGTTGTGTTCAGGTTGACGGTATGGTTGCGGTGCGGTTACGCATTCTCTGTGCCATGGAACCCTCCCTACTGGTGGAGTTCCTGTTACACATAGCTGCCCACTTACCTTCTCTAAACCCCATTTTCTCTGCAACAGAGGGATGTTGGCAACTGGATATGTGGGAGCCAGTAGGAAATGCCTTTTGCCCCCCTCCCATGCCTATTAAAATGTTATACCCATCATATCATGCTACCCTGTCACAAATAGCTATCCCCTTACGCTCTATGAACTGCAATTACTCTTGTGCCCTGTCACATATAAATGTCCGCTTATGTTTTTTGAATCCCAATTTCTCCTGAGGGGGAGCTGTAGGTAAAAAAAATGTAGGGTAAGTGGGGGACTCTTGTGGCTAACTCCCCCTAAAATGTTGTTGCTGCAGTGTCATCACAAGATAAGAAAAACTATAGGTATTATACCATTCTACCCTGTTACACATATCTGGCCACTTACCTTCTGTGAACCCTAGTTTCTCAGGAACAGGGAGATGTAGGGACCTGAAGATGTAGTAGTAGGAACATGTACCCCATTGCAGAGATTCTTGATTTGTAATCTCTTTTATTCGGTGCATGTATGTTACGGTAACATTACTAGAAACATTTTAATTCAATTTCATTTTGAATTAAAACTATTATAGTTTTAGACATACCGTATTTTCCGGCGTACAAGACGACTTTTTAACCCCGAAAAATCTATGACAAAGTCAGGGGTCGTCTTGTACGCCGGGTACCAGTACTTACCTGCAGCGTCCGGTGTCCCCGCGAGTCCCCTCTCTGGTCTGGCGTCCCTGCGAGTCCTCCTGTGCCTCCTTCTGTCTTCCTGCTTTTCAGCTTACACGAGTCCTCCTGGGCAGGCTCGCGTTGCTTCACAGCAGGACTCGTGTAAGCTGAAAAGCAGGACGTGAGCCTGGATTGGCGTTCCAGTGGAGAGCCTGGATTGGCTCTTCACTGGAACACGCCCATTCATTAAAGGAACGTGCCCATTCATTACTAAGAACTAGTAGTGTACAGTTCTTTCTGCCTCTCAGTTCTCACACAGTAGTGAGATCTGACAGGCAGAAGGAACAGTACAATACTGGGCATATAACACGACCCCCAAATGATTGGTTAGAGTGGGGGGTCGTCTTATACGACCAGTCGCCTTATACACCGGAAAATACGGTACATCTTTAATGTTTGTTTGCATTGTGGCCGGCAAGTTTTATTCCAATGTCAACAGATGAAAAAAGGTTGGGCACCACTGATATAAAGTGTTTAAAACATACCTGAGTCACAGACTGTTGCAATGTCTCCTGTTGTTTCACTAGCAGAAACTGCTGTTACTGGACTTTTGTGACCTGTTAGGCTTTGAACGTAACACAATCTTCAAAGGGAAATAAAGAAGATATTTTAATTGATCTAAGAAAACAATATCAATTGCAAAAACTCTAAAATAGACAATGTTAGGCTATACTACCCAGAGCCATCATTTCATATTAAAAAAAAAACCTATTAAGATAAATATATGACAATCTCAACTATGAACTTCTTAATGTAAGAGCATTAAAAAGTATTTATCAATATTTGGAAAGACAAACAGCCCAAAAAAAGTGCATATTAGTTGTCCTGACTCACTTGTGTTCTTCACATGTTTGTTCTGGGTCAGAGATTTAAATGAGGATTAAAACCTTACAACTTTCATATCAAAATCAGATTAACAAAATAATATTTCTATCCTGAAAACTTTGCTTTGCCTACTTCACGATACAGAGTCAACGGACACTTAACCAAGCCCAATCATGTTTTTCAGCTGACTGATACAAAGCATTATGCACAAAATGAAATATGGCCAGTTGGGGTAGCTCCAATGGCTTTACAACTCACTTAACGATTGCTCCCGCAATAGTATAGTATAATAGAAACACTACTTCTGTATAAACCTTGAATACTACTCCTGCACAGTCTATTGTCATTTCTCCTATAGTAGTAAAATACTTCTTTAGCATAATCATCTTGCCCCAACAATTTAGGATACCTAAATAATAAACAAATTCATCATACCTGTTTAGATCCCATATTATGCAGGTCCCATCCTTGCTAACACTAATTATTATGCTGTAAGGTTTACAGACAAACAGGCTGGTAATTTCTCCAGTATGACCATAGAGGTGCACTTGGGATTCAACTTCAATTTCCATCGGCTGCACAATAAATAGAAAAAAAAATATGTAAAAGTTAATGTTTAAACTATAAATGCACTCTTCAGTGGAATATAAATACAGGTTTAAAAAAACACAAACAAATTTGAATTATTTGTTTCTAGACCTTTCTTTACCACACAGGAATTTGAATAATTTTTAGGCTAAGCATTCTTGGCTAAGCAAGGTTAACATACCCAAAATTCTGTTTTATACAGCCATTTTCATGAGTCTAACAGTCATATCAATGATACAAACTGTATATCAATAAATATATTGGTATCTGATAAATATATCTGATAAATGGGTTTAATTATTTTATGATAATTTCATCCCCTTCAATCTTGAAAATATAAACAGGGAGGTAGGCACAGATATTGCACAGCTTCCAGTGATTTTGAGGAATCCTAAGTCAGAGGAGGCATATATGAAGCTATTCTGCTTGTTCTAGCTAAACATACAATCATAAGGACCTAAAAAGGGGGATGGGTAGTTAGTAGGATTCCACTAATTATTCATCAAGGATAGTATTTTAGGTTGCCTAGCCTAGAAGAGATAATTATGTGATCAAGTGAAGGGATAGACAGGCTTTTATGTTTACGTATATATTTTTTTTAATGTTATACAGTATATTCCTATACCATACATAGATCAACTAGCTAATGATATACAAGCAATCAAAGTATGTGATTACATACACTTATTTTCACATTTCAAGTAAAAATATCAACTTCAGTTTTTTGAAAAGGTCTTAAGTTCCCAACGTGTTTCGCCCCTAGGCTTCTTCAGGGGAGGATTGAGATTGAAGTTTAACTTGAATATTAAAGATTTATATAGTCACAGTGATACAGAGTTGATAAAAACATCTGCGAGACTTCCACGCCAAATGATCCCAATGAGGGAAAAAGGGGAGATTATGTATGGTAATTGGATCAGTTTCAGGTGAACAGGCGAGGCGTCGGCAGCAAGCCGCTTTTTTTTTACTTCAAATGTGAAAATAAGTATATAATATTGTTTACTTTGTTTAAAAAATTCTGCCTATAAAAACCTGTTTATCCCTTCACTTGATCACATACAATCAGAAGGGACCTACTCAAATAGCACTGTGGTGGTATAGAAGAATTGCAATAAAATGTTTTTATATCGTACAGATGAGAAACTGGCCACATCAAATTTTTTAAGGGTCAACATCTCCCTTTAATTTTTCTTTTTCATAGGTAAAACTAACATTAAAGAAGCCTATTGTAAAGATACTAGGGACAATTTGTACACTACTGCAAAGCACAGCATTACATGCAGTGTTGTGCCATTTATTCTAACATGTATTAAAATGCAATGGAAAACGATGCGTAAACTTTTTTTGATGCATTTTGGCTGCCTGTGTAGTGCCAATTTAAATGTGCCCTAATGTGTCACACATTTAAGTCAAAATGGTGTTTTTTTAAAAGTGTCTGTAAAAAATTACAATTGAACATACCGTTGTGTTAGTGAAACGATTTAGGTATGCAGTGATGACTCCACAGTTGCTCCCAGTGTAAAGCTGGCAACTGTCTGGTACCCAAGCACAACTTGTTACCTATTGAACATAAACATATAATAACTACAGCATACTGTGCAGATGATCATACATAAATGGTGTTAGTTGAATAAACTACAGACCAGAAATAGAAACATTTTCTGATGATACTCCAAAAAGCTAACTATTTATTATTACACGGGGAGAACCTGCAAACTCCATGCAGACAGTGTACTGGCCGACATTCAAACCAGGGACCCAGCGCTGCAATGGCCAGAGCAATTGCCACTGTTCTGCCCACAACTAGTGCAAATATGCATGAAACAATATAGAGGTAATGGCTATAAAATTGGCTTTGGAACCCAGTCAGTGGGAACAAAGCCATATGGTCAGCTAATATGGAGTTTCCCTAATGAGTGGTCACAGTAATAAGTAAAATGTCCTTTGCACTGGTGGCCAGTGTGAGGAAGAATGACCCTTACATTGGTAGTCAGTGGAAAGAAAGCTGCATTTTTCTCATTCTTAATGTAATTTTTAATATTTGAGGCCAGTGTGAAAATTCAGAGGGGCACAAAGTAATTGGTGTCAGCATCACTACTACCTGTGATCAAAAGAAGGCTCTATCCACTACATCAAAACCACTGGCCCTGGTAAAGAACATTGGTGATGAACTAAAAAGAATGCTTGTAAACACTGCCCCAAAGTCTGTACTTGGCTGCAACTGTTCGCCAAGAAGCGTGCTCCAAATATGTAAAGGATGCAGCTTAACTCCACCAAGTATTGCAAGTCTAACGCTTTAATGTACTTGAAAACAGATGGCCTCTGGGAACGAGGTCCTCATAGGGTCGTATACTTTTAAATAAAATAAAGCCCAATACATTCTGGAAAACAAAGTTTGGTTGCATTATTTTTGAGTTGTAACTATCCAGTCATTTGTGAGTAATAATCCCACACACTAATTGGAAAGCCCTAGGTAAGCCTAGCTTGCATATAGCTATCTGAACAATAAAGAGTAATTCAGCATCTCTAATCCTAATATGAAGACTAGAATCGAATTGCAAAATCCTATTTCAAATTTTAAGCAGTCATTTATTTTTTATTATATTTTTTTTAGAACTTGATATATTTTTTCTTTAATGTCCCCAAGGGACCCTTTTTTCAAAAACTTTGATTTCCAATCTTTTTCTTTCCCCTTATACCCACAACTATGTAGGGGCAATCAGTTTCTTTCCAGTGATGATTGATAATTAACCTAAATTAATCAAAAACTGACACTTTCAAGGTAGTAGTAACAAACAGCTGTTAGCAGTACATAGTAAAGGTATGCCATTATTAAAAAGTATTGTGGCCATCGGCTTACATATGGCTGTAACAGTCTTTATGCCTGCTTACTGCTATGTCAAAAATGGTTATCAGAGAGTTTTGCAATCTCTATTGTAAATACAAAAGTAAATTTCTGTTGTAGCCTATGGCACTGCCACTATCTTTAGCTGATAGTGACAAATGCTAACTGGCATTACATGATAAATCCGGTGATTGACATTTTTCAACAGTGAAGGTTGTGATCTGTATAAAGTGTTGATATTGCAGAAAAGTGGCGCTCTTCTCAGGAGACTGCTATATACATAGTTGAGGTAAACAGAAAAATGGTGTTCGTTGAACATATATCTAAAGTAATTTTTTTTGATAAATGACTCCCCAAGGCTGGGTTCTACATGGACGGTTTTAAAAATGCATATAAAAGTTTCTAACACGTTAATATGCTTTTTTATGCACTTTTACAAGTGTTTTAAAGCTTTAAAACACTAAAAAACTTTTATAAACGCCTATGACGTGTGAATTGCCGTGATTTTTCATATGCGTTTATGAAAGGTTTACTTTATTAAAGGAGGCTTCCAGATCCCAAAGCCCTGCTATAAACACTTATAAAAGCCACCATTGTTTTCAATAGAAGCTTTCATAATAAACTTAATAACGCTTGTAAAAGCCTCCATTAAGTTCAATGGGAGCATTTTCAAGCGTTTTCCCTGCTTTTTAATTTTTTAAAAGTTGCAAGCAACGTTTAGGATAAAGCTTATAAACGTGCCCCATGGAAACGTCCTAGTGTAGATTAGCTCATTGGAATGCATGGGGATTTCAAACATGGGCTTTAAAAGCTTCAGGTTAAACGCTAGGGAAACAGTCTATGTAGACTAAGCCTAAATGTGGTTTTGCACACACCGAAGTGTTAGTGTAACTTTTGTGGTGCAAACAGAACGTGTAAAGGGGAAAAAAAAAAAAAACACAAAAATCACCACATATGCTAAGTTTATTGGTCTACTTTTGACATTCAGAACAAAAATAAAGTGTACAATACCAGTATTATGTACATTTTCATCATTCTAAAAATAATAGATTACCTGGTGATGTTCAGAACACTGAATGAAATTAACAGGAGGCTCACTTTGTTTACTCTTCAGTCTTAGAATGTTATCAGGATATCCCCAGCTGAGAATTGCTGACCACTGAATGTCAGTACTGTGCATACTACGAACACCTAGAATAATTTATTCCACACTATAATTAGACAACAGTGTGTTCATAACAGTATGTTTTTATGTTAAATAGTAATGGTAAATAGTAACCATAAATATGCATACCAACACAGTCTATGTGACCCGCGTACGCTTTTCAGATTTGTAATCTGATAACAATATATGAATAATTGGTGTTTTTTTCTTTTCAGTACAAAATTAGTTCTATTTCTGACAGAAACAAAATATATTACAGCTTAAAACATACCTTGTTCCTTACTGTAGCTCATCATTAAGCAGAATTTTTTGGATAAGCCACATATAGCTCTAGTTGGTAAAGCCTGCAGGGAGCCGAACCGCTCTCCATGTGGCTGACTGAAGCACACAATCGGATCTGGAGAACTTGGGGAGCCAACATATTCTCCCCATTTCAAGCCTCTTATCCAAGGTAATGGACTCTGTTAGAAAAAAACAGAGCAATTTAATATATTATTAATAATAATCATAATAATAATAGAACAGTGAGGTAAAAAACAGAAAATACATTGTAAGAACAAGTAAATGGGATGCTCACACCTGCATTCATGCAAGCCTTTTTTAGGCATTTTTACTGCTTGAAAATGTTTAAAAGTTTTTGCAAATAGTTTCTTTTATACAACAGGTTTATTACCTGTAGCTAACATCACAGCCAGTTTCAGGTGTTTATTAGCGGCAATTAGGAAGCTCAGTGTAGTTTCTTTGGGCAGTTTTGCTGTCTTGCCGTCTCCACAGACTTGAACTGAACCACTCACAATTGTCTATGTAGGCTTTTTTGTGCATTGTTAAGTAAAGCCTCTATAATGTCTTCCTTCTAACTTTTCACTTTCCCTCATGCACACTGTGAACCAAGATTGGCCAAAAGGACTGGTGGTGCTGCTCTGTCTGAACTGCTGCAAGACCACCCGGAGCTATGGGACATCAGCAGTCCCATGTACATGAATACTGCCTGGAAAGCTAGAGCACGGGAAAACTTTTTTAAAGCCTACATAACACTGAAAAAAAGCCTAAAACACTGGCATATGTGTTGGCAAATTGCCCTTTGGATGCCTAAATAAAATTTGGATCTTGGATGCCTAGCTCTGCATAGTAGGTGTCTAGGAGCAGTAATGCCCACAGTTTTTTGCCGCCACTATGAACATATCCTAAGGTTTTATATTTCTGTATTAAAGCTTTTTTTATTGACTATAAATTTGAAACAACTATTCAAAAAAATTATTCTGTAAAACATTTGACTTTACATCAGAGCTCATAAATATACTGACTAGCCTGTTTTTAGCAAGGTGTGTTTATTTGATGGCCCTACTTTTGTATGTGTGAATTTCAAACTTTTGTTCTTTGATTAAAAAGCACTTGTCTATGTTACAACAGAAATATGTAAACATCCCTTACAGAGGGGTTTTGAAAGATAAAAAAGGCTTCCATCCGAATTCTGGCTTATTAAAAGAACTGAGCATTGAGACATTATGTACACTGTCATTGCTAAAGTAACTCCATTACTGCCATTGCTAAATTCCAGATTACTGTGTGACAATTTGCTGATCATGTAAGCTGCATGTTCATTCTGGGTAAGTGATTAGCTAAGTTATAAAAACAGAGAAACAGAAAACCAAGCTATATTTTTTAGAACCAGAAAGGCCTGCGTTATTTTAGTCAATCACTGACAGGGATGAGCATACAATAGCCTTAAAATTATGAATACTTATTCACACAAAACTGCTTCTTGAATACCAAGTTAACATTTTTTGCACATAAAGCTATCTTTTGCCAAGTCATAAGAATTAAAGATAGTTTTTCAAAATAGAGTGGGATCATTTTTGTTATTTATTTATTTTTGTAAACCATTTTGTCTGAGTATTGACTTATGTTTATCTCAAGCATATTTACATTTACCTACTAGTGGATTCTAATATTTGTCCCAGAATACTTATACTTAATATACTAGTATATATACTTATGTAGATTAACAAGAATATACAATATACATTTAGAAGTCATTTTGTTACATGTCAAGAAAGTATGCCTTTTAATTTAGTAAACAGAAATGAAAGTTTCAAACATTGCTTGCGTCCACTGTTGTATGTTCAAAACAGATAAAGTAAGGACTTTTATTTTTGTGTAGTCACCATACTACTACTATTTTTGTCAGCTTCTGATTGTATCATTAGTACAGTGTCTGTAAGGTCAAATATATTAGTTTCACCTTACATAGAGGTAATCCATTGGAGATGCAGGGAAAGGTAAAAGTGGTTGAATTTACTATATTAATTTGCCTATACTTTAAACAGCAGGTATAAGGTTTTTTTGTTTTTTTTTGTTTTACATACAGGGTAGGAAGGTTCTTTTGAGCTCTCTCGGTTTTCCCTGAATGCAAGTTGTACTAGCAAGCCCATAGCAGCAGGAAGTTCTCCTTCCATGAGAGGTTTCAAACCTGGGCGGGACACATGTGCACCATGAAACAGTTGTCGAGGTGTTTGACCATAGGTTTTAATCATGGTTTCCAGTGCTCGTCTTTGGACAGGATCTTCAACTGCCGAAACGTCCATTCCAAAATAGGTCTGGAAAGAAAAAAAAGCAACATTTTATGTATACCTTGTATACTCATGCATAAAGTAATTTTCCCCCCACAATGCTATTAGAAAAACAATCTTTGTTTATACTTGGGTCACACCAGCAGTTGGTACTGTGTCCTCAAGTAAAGTGTGTAACTAACTCCTACTGCCTGAAACCAGTAGTTTGGTACACACCTTACATGAGCACACAACAACAATGCACAAAGGCTCATTTAGGAGCAAGTGACCCAACATACCCAACTCAAAAAACAAAATATGTTAACCTGAAAAAAGGTAAAAAAAACAGTGAGTTGATGTGATTTTAAATGTTTTTCCCAAATCTTAGCAGTAACTGACACATTTTGTGCCCTATTATTATACATTGTAACAGCTAGCCAAATAAATCACAGGGTTTCGTCCAGGATGACAGGTGCATTTGCCCCAGATACAGGTTATATGCAGAGTATTTTTCTGTTTAGTCAGTTTTCCTTTTGACCTGAAGGTGGGGTTGAAGTACCAGGCTTAATGACAATGAGCTTTCTGGCCAGGTGGGGGAGCTAAAGAGGCCTGGGCATGATCAGGTGTAACTTTGTCACCTGAAATGCATCCTGGAAATTAGGTTGGGGATATAAACTCCCAGCCTGCTTATTCCTGTGGCTCTGTCTTGGCTGGTGAGCTGGGAGGAGGTCCAAGGTGATCTGTGAGTAGACACAGACTTTGTTGCAAAAGATGCATAGTTAGGGCCTTAAGCTGCGTACACACGGTAAATTTTTCTCGCCCGATAATCGGTATCGGCCAATTATCGGGCGAAAATCTGCCGTGTGTACAGTCGGTCGTCGTCCATCGTCCGACGACCGTCCTGGCGGATCCATGGACGATGGACGACGACCGATCGTAATGAAAGGGAAGGGGAGAGCGCGCAGCAGGGTGCCGCTCCGTCGCTCTCCCCCTCCCCTCTCCATAGAGCATGAACGGTGCTGTATGTACAGCATCGTTCATGCATCGTGCAGTCTTTTCTCGTTGGAAAGGATCATGAAAGATCCTTTCCAACGAGAAAAATTGCAAGTGTGTACGCAGCTTTAGAGTCCTGCACAGCACTAGGTTGGGCTGGATTGCTAGTTAAGGAAACTAACAGTGGGTTAGTCGCCAAGTGGACTGGCTTTAATTTTGCTGTTTGTTTTATTTTGTCTGTTTTTGTGTGGAAATAGTGTTAGTGAATAAAACCCTTGATGCACGTTTAACCTGCTGGCCCTGTTTCCTGTTTAAAACACCCCTCGTTGCTACGGGCGAACTCACAATATGGTAAACACAAGTAAAACACTGTAAACATGGCATACTTTAGATGTCATTGGATAGGTTTCACAACTTAAAACAATCTCAAGTTGGGTATTCATCATTCATGTAAGTGCCTTACCCAGTTTGGATCAGCTTTCCAATGTGCTTTTTTTTTTGCACACTGGTTTTGTTACCATGGTTTTACTTTTTTTTTGTTAAATGATGAATCTTTCAAACAATAATTAAGGTTCCCTGAAGAAGTAGAAAAGGGATGTAACTGTATTTTGAGTGAAAGTGATGATTTTAGGTCATATCACATAGAATTTATCCCTATCAGCCCTTAGCCTTGAAAACCAGCACTTAAATGTGGAGAACACACAGCACCTATTGCCTCTTAAGACCTTTATGTCAAATTGTGATATGCAACTGTGACTACTAGAACCTAGGACAAAATTGATAGACTTTTTTCTGTTTGTTGATTTTTCTATTATTGCAAGTTATCCTTTGAGTTATATAAACAATTTTTATTGTTTAAGGTTTTACCTTAGGTTTTTTTTCATCGTTTTATTTTTGTACATATAACTACATATATATTTATTAAACTATATGCTGTTTTTTAAAATCTCTAAAATATACATCCCAACAGAGCTCGAATCCAATAGATTAAAGACTATAGACTTATCTTTAGTACTTACAGCCGGGTGAAACACATTGATAGCTTGAACTGCAGCACGTCCTTTTTGTTTGTAGCCGAAAACAAGATCAATCCAATTACAAATTGTCTGGGAAACTTGGTCGGACTCCAAAGCTTGGCGATGAATCAGGATGAAAAGACGTGGATCATTTCGCACCCACGGTGGAAGATTAACATGATTTACCCGTTCGCCATTTTGACGCACACCAAAATCAAACCCTATTTAGTTAAAAAAAAAAAAAGAGTTTTACTAACACACATGTTTAAAGCGCTCTTGCTGTATACTGCTACCTGTGTGGTTTTCATCAACTTTTTTTCAGCTGCATACATCAGAAAGTCATGCTTTCAACACAATTCAAAAGCATATTTTCCATAGAAGCAAACTGTACTTACCTTTTTGCAAACATAACTTTCTCATCCCGACAGTGAGTGACACATGCAAACAGATTAGCATTTCAATGCCTTGCAGTGTCCTGAATAGCCATGTGACATGGCCATATAGTCCTTCCCCAAAGCCAGAGTCCTTGACATGCCAGTCCAATGTCAAATTATATGAAAACTAATACTGCAGTAACATTTGTGCTGCTTGAACAATCAAACTTGCTATTGAAACATGCCTTTTAAAGAGTAATCCCAGAACCTGTGCACAAAGACAGGACTAGTCTCTGTGCAACTGTTCTTTCCCTTTTATGACTTACAATGACTTTTTCCGCAGTCTGTGGAGGTAGCCTATGTTATTAAAGGCAGAGTTCTTTTTTCCAGAGCCTCCAGCAAGAACAACTGTAATTAAGGGTAATAGTGACATCACTACTCACCATCTCACAATTTTTTGTCAGATGTAGCAGTTTCTTAGATTATACACCAAATGTACCGCTATGAGGCTGTAGGTCTTTATTTTGGGTACTGATTAGAAACAATTAAAATTTTTCCCAAAACATTCCTCACTTTTTGTGCTTAGTTCTACTTTAAACCTTTAAAAAGGTAAGCAAGATTTTAAGTCAATGAAATCGCTTACCTTCTCTGTTCACCAAAAATTCTGGTAAGTAAAAAAATTCTGGAATAAGCTCTTTAACGTCAGTCATGGATTCAAAGGAAGATAAGCGCCATGTTGTATTCATTGAATGAAATGTCCTGTCAGGGATATCAAAACTTTGATCTGCAAGATAAAAGTATGCATTTAATTACAAAATATTATTTAGACACAATAAATATTTATTAAATTACAAAATAATGCATTATTTAAATTCATAATTTTTCCTTTCTAAGAAATTCAATAAAATTATCCTACTAAAGTTTAGGTTACGTTGCATTACATATACTTTTATGTTTTTTCTAGTGCAAATTTACCCCTTAAGGCTACTGTCTACACTGATTGTTTACCCAGTGCTTTTAACACAAATTTTGTAAATGCTTATAAACGCTTCAATTGAAAACAAATGGAAGTATTTTCAGGTGCTTATAAACACTTCCATTTCCCAATAACTTTCATATTTAGCATTCAAAAGCCCTAAAATGCTCACCAATGCCCAATGCATAATTTTGTATTTAGACATATTTTTATACATAAGCATTTTAGGCTTGCTTTAAGATATTTAAATGCTTGTATAAACACCAATATGACACATTCAAAGGTGGTATGGAAGTTTAAATGCATTTAAAAAAAAAACTAAAAAAAGAAAAAAAGGTGTTTGTAATTTATTCAAACCTTGATATGCCAGGAACATTTTGGTGAAAGGAGGCATTCGGACCATAAAATGCAGTATAGTTCCACTGTTTGAGTAATGTGATCCATAATGATATGGCTGCACTGGAGGCATTGGATCATCTTCTCTATGTCCTTTACAGTACTCATCTTCCAAATACTAAAATTAAGACAAATCATCAGTCCAAGTTAGCAGGGATATTCACCTAAAACAATAGTTTATAAATTACACAGACATCCCTTGATGTACAAGGCAAAAGGTGTGAAAAAGAAGTTTCCACCATTACCACCATTAACAACAACTAGGCCCAAAATTGGCCAGTCTCCTAAGGTATGATTCCCCAAAGTCTGGCAAGCCACCGACTTCAACTTAACGAACACAGCTTCACTCAAGCTCTGTTTTTGCAAAGACATTACTTGTCTAATTAGGCAAATGTCACTGGAGTCTTCCTCTTAAGGTAAAGACTACAGCAATATGAAAAGGCTGTTATTTTCATAATGTTTATTATAACCTTCTTGTGATTTTACTTAACACTTTCAACTCTAGGTTAAGGAGTACATTGTGTTTTTTTACATATTTACCCAGACTTTAAGATGATGCATTACAGATTTTCTAAGTACTGATCATACAGTCTAGATGTGTTATTACAGGACCCTTTATATGCATTCAAAGGAGAACTACAGGTAAACAATTACATTCAAAATGAAAGTAGAGTGCATAGATATGTTTTGTCTTACTGGTTATATTGTAGTCCTAAGTCTCTTAAGTTTACATTTAGTCACTAAATTTTAAGTGAACCTTTCCTGTCAGAAATATGAATGGTCATCATTGTTGCCTTTTACTTTTAAAACTAGTATGATGTTTCTAGGTAAGTTTCCTGAAATGCCTAATTGTTAGTAGAATAGCTATGTTCAGACTGGCAGTGCAGGTGGGAGTGCAGTTACCTCTTCCTCATGTCAGTTAACCACTGCCTCAGGGAAAATGCTACACGTAGCTTCTACTTACGGTAGCCCAAACAAAAATGAACAGCAGTAGTGAGTGCTTCAGTACTGCTCACTGCAGCCCACTGTCAAATGTGCGAGCGGTGAAAGCCACTGGGAAACGTGGGAGATCACTTGCACATCTTTTATAAATACAACAATAATACGTTTATCAAAGGCCCACTCTATTCAAACTAGGCAAGGTTCACTTTAAAGAGGCCCCCCAGTGGCATGTTCTGGAAATGCATTTTTGTCAGGTGTTACAGATCAGAGCTATCAAAAACAAGCTGCTGGCAACACTTTATGTGAGGGCTCATTGTCATCTACTGGTGGCCAACACCAATGCACAAAAGATTACTTAACAGTTGCAAAGGGAAGCTAAACTATACTTTAAACACTTTTTATAAACTATTATCGTTATTATTACAGTATTTATAAAGCGCCAAAATATTATGCAGCCTTGTACAAATAAATAGGGGTTGCAAAGCACAGACAGTGAAACGGGGAGGGGAGGACTCTGCCCCGAAGATCTCAAACTTCTCCCCAGCCCTCTTTTGGTAGGTGGGCCGCCCTGCATGTGCGTGCGCGTGCCAGTCATTCTGCAGCCCTACAGCTCTCTGTGTATAATTCTTCATATCACCTAAAACCACATGTCATAATGACTTGAAATTTTCAGGGTGCACAGGGAAACACTAATAAGTAGTATTAACCAAATTTCAGCACCCCCAGCTTTGAAAAAATTTCAAGATATGGGGATCAGAATTGTAAAATCTTGTGAAAATACAACATTGGGGTTGCTGATTCAAAAGCAAGTGCGCCTAGGAGTCCTTATATGAAAATGCAAATCCGGGACCTCTGGAGCCACTTACACAGAAAGGAGCATTGGGATGGGGCCCCCCTAAATTATTGCCTACCTGTCACAAATCTATACCTGTCATACTATGTTACCCTGTCTGCTTCACTTCCTTGAAACCCAATTTCCCTACAATGGTGGGGTGTACAAAACCGAACATGTGGGTGCAGTGGGGGGACATCTTCGGCTACCCCCACCCCACTAAAATGTAATTACTATGGCAATCGCACTGCCCTGTTACACATTACTGCCCACTTCTAACATAATACTTCCAGTATTTCTCTGTAAGGAGGTGTAGGAAACTGAAAATGTGTGGGGAATGTCTGTGGATAACCCCCTAAAATGCCATCACTATGTTATTAATAGAACATAAAAAAACTCTAAAAAACATAACATAAAACAATAAATTCACCATGTTCAAGCTTTCAGACCTAAATTGTTGGTTGTAATGACTTGAAAGTTTTTTTCTTAAAAGAATTTCAAGATACGGGGATCATGACTTTAAACAAAACATTAAACATTGGGGTTGCTGTTTCAAAAGAAAGTGCACCTAGGAGCCCAAAATTGAGAATGCAAATTTTAAGGACCCTCTGGGGCCACTTACATAGCCAGGAGCATTGGGTATTAATACTATGCTACACTTTTTGCTTCTGTTCTTTGAACCCCAATTTATCTGGAATAGGGAGGTGCAAGAAACTGAAAATGTAGGTGCAAGTGGGCGACACCTGTGTATAAACCCCTAAAATTTAATTAGCATGGCTGACTACAACATAAACTCTGCCCATCCAAACACGCTGCCCTGTTACAAATGACTGTACCCTTTCCAGTACCTGAACCCCGATTTTGTTTTGATGGGCAGAGGTTTTTTGTTTATGTTTAAACTCCAGCAAAGTGTAACAGGGTAGTTTTTCTTTATGGGTGGAGTTCCACCTGTTCTGGCGATGGCCTATTGATGAAATTTTAGCGGGTGTTAGCCACAGGTGTCCCCCACTTGCACCTCTAGTTTTGTTCACCTGCACCGCACTGTTCCTGGGAACCGCACTGTTCTGGCAAAGGCCTATTGATGAAATTTTATGGGGTGTTATCTACAGGTATCCCCCACTTGCACCTCCAATTTTGTTCACTTGCACTGTTCCTGGGTAATTGGGGTTTAAAGTAGGGAAGGGGACAGTGTACTGTATTGTATTATGAGCATTTTTTAGTTTTGTGACAGGTCGGTAAAAATTTGGGGATGACACCTCCCTGCTATGTAAGTGGCCCCGGGGGTCCCTAATTTTGGGCTTCTAGACACACTAACTTTTTAAACAGCAACCTTGATGTTCAATTTGCACTACTTTTTAAAATTATGCCCCCCATATTTTGTAATTTATTAAAAATATGTGGAGATGAAATTTAGGATGCTAGCTATGAGGGTCCCCTATGTAGCCTGAAAATTTCAGGTTGGTATGACATACTGTTCAGGAGATATGGGGGTTTGTACTGGGAGAGATGTAACGCTGCAGTAGATGACATGCTTTCATATGCAAAGTGAAAGTGAAACTTTCCTGACGATTTGGTCATTGTACACACCCACTGGTAACCACCCCCTCGCATTTATTTTTCACAGGTATTTTTTTTTTGTTAGGACACCCATAGAATATGAGCAGTGATGACGGGGGTACACTAGCTGTACTGCCCCCATCTGCTATCACATGCACAATGCTCTTGCACAAAGCAACACCACATTTGAACATTATATAAAGGGTAACTTTTCACTTTTTTTTTTTATAATAGAACATTTTTTTTTTTTAATTTTTGGGGTGAAGACCCCTCCCCCATCCATCTTTACTGCAGCCTTCTGGGATATTTGTGTCACCTATCCCAGGTGGCCCTGGGCTGCTCTTTTTGCGCATGCCCAACATTGGGAGTGTATCATGAGGGGCTTTCACATTATGTAAAAAAAAGCACTCCATCTCATGCATGCCCGATGAGATCAAGACTGGATTGAACGGTGAGAGCATTGAAAAGAAGAGGGAAGCTGAGCAAGCATGGGACTCGCTGGGCTCAGTTTGTGGATAGATCAAAAAAAATTTTTTCACAAAAATTTTACATTATCTAGATTTAGTGCTAGGAGGTTAAATTCACAATGGCAGTAAGATTTGCTGTGTTTACCCCTCACTTTCCTCTTGCCGGGAACCACTGCTGTTTGAAAAACTGCTAGGCCTGAAAAAGCCCAGCACTTACTTCCTGTTACCAATCCCAGGTGCCCAGCACTTACCGCCTGTTACCAATCCGAGGTGCCCAGCACTTACCGCCTGTTACCAATCCCAGGTGCCCAGCACTTACCGCCTGTTACCAATCTCAGGTGCCAAGCAGTTGCCAGGTAGTCACTCAGGAGGGTTAATGGCATTTTTTTTTATTGCTAATGTGAAAACTAAGCATTTGGATTAAAATACACAACACTGAACAGTGTGGGCATAATACAAATAAATTGAAAAATTGTACATTTTAGTAAGCCAGGCATTAGAAAGTTGAAACAAAGTATAGTGGAAAGGTAGAATACTAACACAATATTAGAGGTTACTGGATACCTATGTCATAAAGAATAGAGACTAAATAATAAATTACGGACAGGAGTATCTTTTGCTAAGAGAGTTCATTGTAATTAGCCAGTATATCATCCCTTACAAACCTTGTAATTATCTATGTATCGATCTTCCTTTTCCTTGTTTTGTACAGCAATGGGCTTGGCAAGATTCCTGCAAATACATACATGAAGTTCACATCATAGAAATGAAAACATTATTAGCCAATTGGAAAAAAAGTAACTACACTTCTGGGGCTTGCAAAATCCCCAACATAATCCCTGTTTTTTTTAAATGAAATGGATTTAATATACTGAAAAAAATTAGAAAAAGACGAATTATCTGTATTCCTAAAATGCCCCCACCCTCTCCTAATCCCCCATGTAAATTACTAAATATTACACATCCATCTTGTTTAAGCAAAGTGACAGAATTTGCCCATTCACAGGCTGTTTTATGTATTATAATTTGTGTCAGTTTACTGAAATTACAGTATTTATTGAATATTGTCTTCCTTATTATTAATAAAATTTGAGACATTGTCTGTTGTCATACAAAGCAGGATGTTTTTGTATTCTATAAAATAAAAAGAAGTAATGTTTAATCATAAAAAAATCAACTAGTCTATAAAAAACAAGTATCACACTAATAGGGTGCAATAAAAGCAAATAAAGTAAAACTGCAATGACAAACATAGGCATAACCATTGCTGACCACCTACTGCATAGAGTGGCTGCCTGCTATTTCTGGATTGAATTTTAAAGTTTGTGCCTCTTATCTTGTTAAGCCAAAAGACAATAAGCAGACATTTCTGATTTTTATACTTTTAGATGTGTAAGTCAGTATAAGAGAGTTACTCATCAAGCCTGCCAAAAAACTTGCATATTCTTCTAAAAAGTTTTTAGATGTTTTAGATGAACTTTTAAGATGTTCAGTTTTTTTTTCCAATAATATGCTAAATGTATTTTAAATTTCTTTATCTATGTCTTGGCAATGATGTTATCTTGAAAGCTCCCTGCATAATGCAACTTTCTTTCCCCTCTTCTAACATGCTCATGAAAGCTGTCTGCCATCACGTGACTTTGCAAAACTCAGTAGAAAAAAAAAAGCATACAAACCGAAAATTATTTAAATTAGAAAGGCAGGGTTACTCCACCTGTAAATACTAGCGTTGCTCAGGTCAAGGGTCTCACTGGTGTAATCGCTGAGAATAAACGGGAAAACTGGGTACTGCATAAGGTCATTAAAGGAGCGTCCGGCGTGCTTATTTAAATGCGTTAGGTATTCAAAATTGGTAATTTGTCCAGAGCACCAGAGCTGAGTAAGAGCTGAAATATTTCCATACTCCAATAGATTTGGAAGATTATTAGACAAAATTTTCTGGTAAACATCATCTCGTACCTTACAAACAGAAAACAGAAAAACTTAAATATTAAATGATTACATCTAAATATTAATTAAAACATTACTCCAACAGCTCTGGTATATTTCTGTATCTGTTTATATAGTGTTTATATAGGTATTTTGGTAAATTTTCTTGATTCATTTTTACAATATTTTAAAATAAAAATAGATTATGTGATATTTTGTAAATTGTTGTGCTAACGGTTTTTAGCATGGCATATTAGAGGATAAAACATCCACATTCATATTAGTATATAGGAGAAATAGTTCTTTAAAAAAGTTTTTATTTATTTTCATCTGTATTTAATTTATTTAAATCTTAAAAAAACATATAAATAACAAGCATATGTCCCCCTCCCCGCTCCAAAGCTCTATATTTGCAGACCACTTGTAACAGCCCACTGTCACTGTCATTGTTACATGAATTTTCCCCTACTTGTCCGAAAATTTATTAAGCTGATATTTTACTCTTCTTGTTATAGTTGTTACCCCCCCCCCCATTATTGTCCACATGGTCATTATTTCCTTTTTGCCATTTGTTCTCATGGTTTCAGTATTTGCCATTTACATCCAGTGTTACATGCAATTGATTGTATATATCTTTTTATTTGTGCTTGACTTCAATTACCAAAAAAAAAAAAAATACAATACCTGATGCAGATATAATAGGCAAATACACCCAACAGAATTCATCACAATTACATAAAGCTTAAATAAATATTGCTGGAAACAGAAGGGAGTAATGAGGACTTAAAATGTATAATTTTCAGTACAGAAAAATAAAATGTACTGACTTGACATACCATAGCAACCTACTCCAACACCATTATAGCTATTCTTCATGCTTTTTTTCTCATGACATGGAAAAAACCAAAAAAAGCAAAAAACACAATTTTACATGTTGCAGTAAAATAGTGCTCAGAACAACCATATTGGATAGTTAGGCCATATCTAGGAGGTACATTGGAACTGCACATTTGAAAAACTGAGCATTTATCTTATTACCATTTCTTCTGTCAGTCACAATTGTTCTGGTTTGTTTGCACTGCATTAGGAAGCTTAATTTCTCCTCCCATACATCAAAGAAATGCTCTGTCCACAATGTCAGTCTACGGCTTTATACACCCCTGCAACGGTTCTCGTCCGATAATGGGCTCAGGGCCAATATCAGACGAGAATCTGGCATGTGTACAGCGCACGTCCTCCATCGTCCGAACGACTGTCCTGGCGGATCCACTGACGATGGATGCCAAACAATCTTATTAGAAGTGAAGAGGGAAAGCGAGCAGCAGGTGCCGCTCCGTCGTTCTCCCCCCTCCCCTCCCTATGAAGCAGAACGGTGCTTTATGTACAGCACTCGTTCATGCATCATGAAGTAGTTCGTTGATGGAAAAGATCATGAAAGATCCTTTCCAATGACAATTAGTGCATGTGTGTATGCAGCCTGTTTGCAAGTCAGCCACATACCTCTGGCTGGTTAAGCGTCCATGAGATAAGGAAACAAAGGGAGTTTATTCTATTTAGTTACTGTTTTTACTACAATTATTTAAGGTGAAAACCAATTACCAAAGCAGTCAAATGATGAAAGATAACAAACAGCCTATATATTTCCCCAAATATTAACCCCCTGGCGGTATTTCCGAGTGTGGCTCAGGGTGAATTTTTTGTACTAAAAGCGGTAACCCCAAGCCACACTCTGGGTAGCATAAAAAAAATTCTACCTGCTCCCCACGATCCAGCGGCGTCCTCCAGTGAACCCTGGCTGGCTTCTGCATCACATCCTCGGCTTGATCGATGTGATGCGTGAAGTGTCGGTACGCTGGGGAGGCGTGGCTTGGCAGGAAATTTGAAAGCAAATTACATTGTAATCTGCTTTTAAAACATTGATCACAGTGATAGTTATAAAAATAAATCCAAATAATAAAAAAATCCAAAATTTATTGTACCCTTGTTTGGACAAATTTAACCCATTTTTTATTATATTTTTTAATTAATAAATTCATTATTTTTTATAATAACTTTTCATAATTATTTACTATATTATAATTTATGATTTGTGTTTCAAACTTTATCATACTAGGGAGTTAATCCTAAGAATTACAGGCCTAAAATATTTAAAAAAATGTATTTTTATTTAAATAAACTAATTTCCACGCATTTCCACGGATAGTAACGAGGAGTATGCAGCGTAGCCCAGTACAGCAGCAGCTGCTCCAGTCTGCCCCAGCCCTCCCTGACCTTCAGGGATGCCAGGCTCGTCATCTAGGAACCTGAGGACGACTGAGAAACCATCCATCAAGATTCAATCCAGGGTCGCAACAGCTGCAGTTAAGATGGCGTCGACGGCACAGGCAGCCACAGAGCTCACACAGGACATCCCTGTGGTTCTCCAGCCTACTCCTCCCGCCTCTCTAGAGCTGTCACCTGAACTGGTTTCAAGTCCTGCTGCTCTTGAACATGCTGCTCTATTGGAGGCCTTCCAGGAAATGCTCAACAAAGCCCTGGCCACTACCTCACACAAAATCACAGACTACTTTTCCAGAGAATTCAGGGAATTGGGCCACCGTGCCTCACAACTAGAAGGTAGGATGGATGATGTCACAACTGTGATGGAGGGGCACGAGGAGGAAATATATGCTTTAAAGGCAAAAATTTGCTGCACTACCAGTTAGAAGAGACAGAAAACTGGGTGAGAAGCTCTAACATCACTGAATCTGTTACAGTTTAATAGTCAACTGTTATGGCGCTGTTAGAGGATCTCCTAATATTCCAGTGGAACAGCTGGAATTTGATCGGATACACAGGGCCCTAACACGTCCCCCCTCTGATTGCCCTCCCAGGGACACCACTGTAATGCTGTACTTCTACCGCAGTAAACAGTCCCTTCTCCAGGCTTCCAAGAAATGCTGAACCACTCTCCTTTCAGGAATAAGCTTACCAGCTCCTCACAAACTTGGCCCCCTCAACTGTAAAAAAGCACAAGGAGATAAAACCCATTGTGACTGTTCTGCAAGCCTAACAGATCCAGTACTGATGTGGATTGCCTTTTAAACTTTCTTTCACCTACAAGGAAAAGCTATACTCTGCTTCCATATTGGTTGTGTGGAAAGATGCGTAAAGTATTCTTCAGCTGCTGGGACTAATGCCACAAGACCTCACAGATGACATCTCAGAAAAGGAATTCTTTTCCACATCATCACAAGCTCTGGATAAACGGCCTCACAAATCCACTGTCAAGGGAGATTGCTACCGTCACCACCCAAAGTTAGATTCAAAGACCCCAGATGAGAGTTGGGATGCTCACTCCAGTGGAGCCAATACATTTTTTTTCTTTTCTAGCAATTTTACCTAGAGTGTTTCTGATGATTATTGTTACAAATTGCTGGTTGACAGGTTATTTTTCCCTACGTTCCTGGGAAATATAGAAAATATAGAATCCACATTCCAGTTTTTAGGATTTCAATATCCCTATTTCCTTCTACACAAGTGCCTAGCTTTCATAACCTCCTTAGGAGAGCACCAGGTTCATTGGAAAAAGCATGACACTATGCTCTGATACTATTTTTCTGCTTGCGAAAATTGGGGGATATCTGATGGAAATGGTTGTGGCTTTACTGTTTTTGTTGTTGCTTTGTCAGTCCCTGAGTTTGGTAGACACTTATCCCTGTTATTTGCGGTGTTTCAAAGTTTTTTTTTTTTTTTTTAAAACATTCTTTAAAGGAGGGGGGGGGGGGGATAATAAACAAATACAAACACAAGTAATCAGTTGCTTGTCAAACAGAAAAATACAAAGTGCAATAAAAACAGTATATAAAATATAGGATACATAGGTTATAGGACATAAGAATTATACAGAAACTGTACAAATAACAATATATAAACACAAAAGAACAAGAGGGGAAACAAATCTACAGAAAAAGCAAAACAGACATTAGCATGGGAGGGAGGGGGATCAGGGAGGGGGAGGTGATGGTGTCTGTCCATACAAAACCCATGGGGGGGGGGGGGGGGGGGTATAATCTAGGCCAGGGGTGCCCACACTTTTTTGGCTCATGAGCTACTTTTTAAATGACCAAGTCAAAATGATCTACCAACAATAAAAATGCTAAAAATATATAAACATATATTTATTTATATATATAACGAGTATGACACAGAAGTTACTGGAGATAATGAGACATTGATTGGCAGAACATTGTACTGACATTGCACTACGAGGCTATAGTGACAGGAAAGCTACAGTTCACCTGTCATAGAAGAATGACGTGTTGCACAAGAAAAAGAACTGCAAATCTGCACAAAGGTATCTTGGTAGTTTAACCCTGACATCAAGCCTGAACTGCACTGCTCACCTCAGACTGCCCTCCTGCCTTCTCTGCCTACCTCCTCACTCCCCACTGTTACACGGAGCCTTCTCACACAGAAAGAAATCCCCGGCATCCACGTAGACATGCAGCTGGGCTGCTAGTAAAAATGAAGGGAGGGGTAATGTAGGGCCCCGCGATCGACTTGGGATGCCTTTGCGATCGGCTGGTAGATCGCGATCGTCGTTTTGGGCACCCCTGATTTGGGCAAAGCAGTCATGAAACTCTGCAGATGTGAGTTGGACCCAGTAAAATTACGTATTAGTGACTTTCCCACTATTCCCATGAATGGAGGAAGTCAAGTCCTCTATGTGGTGAATTTCGTTGACTGGTTGCAACCACTGCCGTATTATACATTTTCAGAGGAGGGAACGAATTGTGCTGCAGTAGTAAGACAATCAGATTGTCCGAAATGTTGTGATCTGACATCTGTTGAGCCACAGATCTCACCATAAACCAAAAGTGCCTTAGATGTGGACATCCCAAAAAGCCGTTCAAAATAAGGTTCTGACCTCCATCTGACATATGTTAGAGACGTTCAGAAAAATATGATGCAATTTCTCAGGCGTTTGATACCATCTGGATTTCACTTTGTAGCAGGCTTCTTGGAACCTGCTGCTAGTGGATGCTTTATGAGTCCAATAAAGAACAGGTTCTTTTTGTTCAATAAATAAAGTAAGGCCTAAGACTGATTCCCAGGACAAAAGGTATGTTGGAGTGTAATCTGTGGGCGAGGCCTGTAAAAGCCTATAGGCAGGTGACAGAGTGTGGTGGATCTTTCCACCACAATCTTACTCTATGAAGCTCGGAATGTGTAAGCCAGAATTGGTCAATCCTGGAATACGTACAATGGGGGGAGGAGTAGTATGTCAAGTCGCGCTCATTTCTAAAAATGTAAAGACAATTCAAAATTACACTAAGAAAAAAAAAAAAAAATACAATACAGAAATAATGTAGGGGCAGATCGTCTGCGTAGATTACCATAAGTAGGGTAACTCAGGTGGTTGGAACAGAACTCCCACCACCCGGGTCAGGCTGATGGTTAAATATTAGGTGAACAAGCTAGTGATACAGGTGTACAGGAAGTGTGTGTGTGTGTGGGGGGGGGGGGGGGGTACTAAGAATTCAGCCAACTTCAAAATGAGGGTTACCCATTAAGGTAACTCAGAGTAATCACACAATTATATTCTAAGTTTGAACCAAAAAGT
>NC_092861.1:97543137-97634251 GCF_032062135.1 Pyxicephalus adspersus
ATATAAGACCTACCCTGAAAATAAGACCTAGTGTGTTTTTGGAAGCCCAAAAAAATATAAGACAGTGTCTTATTTTCGGGGAAACACGGTAATAAGAAAAAAAAATACTGGCAAAGCATGATGACACTACTAAACGGGAGTGCAGTATGGAATGCTGAATAATGTAGTGGAAGATTCTCCGAGTATAATGCACTTAGATAGATAGTTAGGTCCATAAATATTTGGACAGAGACAACTTTTTTCTAATTTTGGTTCTGTACGTTACCACAATTAAATGAAACTAATTTATTTTAAATGTAACAACTCAGATGCAGTTGAACTGCAGACTTTCAGCTTTAATTTAGTGGGTTGAACAAAAAGATTGCCTAAAAATGTTAGGAACTAAAGCCTTTTTTTTCTTACACAATCACTTAATTTCAGGGTCTGAAAAGTAAATTGGACAACTGACTCAAAGACTATTTCATGGGCTGGTGTGGGGAGATTCCTTCATTATGTCATTATTAATTAAGCAGATAATACCAGGCCTGGACTTTCTTGTATGTGAAAGATTTTGCTGTGAACAGACAACATTCGTTCATAGGAGCTCTCCATGCAGGTGAAACAAGCCATCCTTAAGCTACAAAAAACAGGAAAAATAATCAGAGAAATTGCTACAATATTAGGAGTGGCAAAATCTACAGTTTGGTACATCATGAGAAAGAAACAAAGCACCGGTGAACTCGGCAACGCCAAAAGACCTGGACAACAGTGGTGGATGATGGCAGAATCATTTCCATGGTGAAGAGAAACCGCTTCACAACAGCCAAGTGAACAACACTCTCCAGGAAGTAGGCGTATCGATATCCAAGTCTACCATAAAGTGAAGACTGCATGAAAGTAAATACAGAGGGTGCACTGCAAGGTGCAAGCCACTCATAAGCCTCAAGAATAGAAAGCCTAGATTGGGCTTTGCTCAAAAACAT
This sequence comes from Pyxicephalus adspersus, assembly GCF_032062135.1. Classification (NCBI taxonomy): domain Eukaryota; kingdom Metazoa; phylum Chordata; class Amphibia; order Anura; family Pyxicephalidae; genus Pyxicephalus; species Pyxicephalus adspersus. The sequence goes on from NC_092861.1 coordinate 97,544,100, forward strand.
CTAAAAAAGCCAGCACAGGTCTGGAAAAACATTCTTTGAACAGATGAAAGCAAGATCAACCTTTACCAGAATGATGCCAAAAAAAAAGTATGGAGAAGACGTGGAACAGCTCATGATCCAAAGCATACCACATCATCTGTAAAACATGCGGGAGGCAGTGTGATGGCTTGGGCGTGCATGGCTGCCAGTGGCACTGGGACACTAGTGTTTATCAATGATGTGACACAGGACAGAAGCAGCGGAATGAATTGTTCAGAGACATACTGTCTGCTCAGATCCAGCTAAATGCAATTGATTGGGAGGTGTTTCATAATACAGATGGACAATGACCAAAACATACAGCCAAAGCAACCCAGAAGTTTAATAAAGCAAAGAAGTGGAATATTCTTGAATAGCCAAGTCAGTCACCTGATCTGAACCCAATTGAGCATGCATTTCACTTGAAGACTAAATTTCGGACAGAAGGGCCTACAAACAGCAACTGAAAGCCGCTGCAGTAAAGGCCTGGCAGAGCATTATAAAGGAGGAAAACCTAGCATCTGGTGATGTCCATGAGTTCAAGACTACAGGCTGTTATTGATAGCAAAGGGTTTTCAACCAAGTATTAGAAATTAACATTTGATTTTCAGCTTTTTAATTTGTCCAATTACTTTTGAGCCCCTGCAATGAAGTGATTGTGTTAAAGGCTTAATTTCTCACATTTTTAAGCAATGTTTTTGTTCAACCCACTGAATTTAAGCTGAAAGTCTGCAGTTCATCGGCAAAGTACCGAACCAAAATTAGAAAAAAGTTGTCTCTGTCCAAATATTTATGGACCTGACTGTTTTCTGTAGTGAGGCTCTTAGGAGTCTCTGCAGAGAGTACCTTAAAATTACCAATGTAGCTGTCCAGTGCTGAAATTCTGGAGATCATGCTGGGGCCTATGCCCACCTGGCGTAGTGTCGAGTACACTGCCAATTGACTCTGTCAAAGGCTTTTTTGGCATTGACCGATAAGATACACATTGGTGTACCTGTGGCCTGGGAATGTTGTCAGTAAGATGGTTTTAATGGTGTTGTCCCTTGCTTCCCTCCGGAGTATGAACCCGGTTTGATCCATGTGAATTATTAGTGGCATGTATGGGGAAAGCCTGTTTGCTAACAGTTTGGAAAATAGTTTTGCGTCAACATATTCCGTCGGGCTTGGGCTCCCCGCTGTTGGGTACTTCTTCCCCAATTAGGGAGAACCCCATTCCCCTTTTTTAGCGGGGGGTTGGTCTGGAAAAAACTTTTCTTGCAAAGAATATTTTGTTTTATTCACTTGCTTTTGAGGGAGTTTTTTTTTTCTTTCTCTTTTCTATGGCATTGAAGGTTACCTCCCTTAATGTAAAGGGATTGAATTCCCCCAATAAGAGCGATTATTCTCCAAGAGCTACATAGACCTAAATGTCGGATAGTGTTTCTTCAGGAGACGCATTTCCGATATGACCAGATTCAGAGGCTAACAGATCGCCATTTTAATATGACCTAACACAGTGCCTCACTAGACTCCAAGACAAAGTGGGTCAGCATACTTATACATAAATCACTGCAGTGGACCTTTTTAGTGCATAGTTCTGATTCTGAAGGTAGAAATCTATTTGTAAAAGGATTAATTGGTACTCATAGATATACCTTTGTGAATATATATGCCCCAAACAGTAACCAGATTGGTTTTCTTGAAACAATATTGGATCTAATGGAAGATTTTGTGGAGGGTACACTTGTTCTAGGAGGAAATTTTAATAAAGCCCTCCCTCCTGCACTGGATGTATCTAGAGGCTCATCAGTGATGTCTCTTGATGCCCTTCGTAGGCTTAAACAATTATTCCATTTACACCATTTTGGAGACAAATGGCAGATTTTGAATCCATCAGATAATACTTACTACTCTGCAATGCATAAATCATATTCACGGATTGAAGATTTTGGTCCACCATCATATGATTCCATCGGTTATTTTGGCTACAATAGAAGTTTCGGTGTCTGACCAAGCCCCTATATCTTTAGTATTTCAGATGACACCTACTGTCCCTAAAACATATTCATGGAAATTGAACAAGTTACTTTTGGAGTCTGATGAGGTACGCAATAATATTTTGCGTCTGCCCTGAATTCTTTTTTTTAATAATCAATCAGTGCCTAATCCTTTATCAATTTGGGAGGCACATAAGTGCTATGTCAGAGGTCTTTTTATACAACAAGGAGATAGAGTTAAGAAAGAAAGGGAGGCTAGACTGAACCAACTGTTTACGAAATTACATGATTTGGAGGTTCTGAATAAGCGTCAACAAACCCCAGACACGGAACAGCAGATCATATCGTTTAGAGAGAGAATCAAGGATTTTTATTGTTTTTAAATGAAGCATTTGATTATTAAGTGTAAGGGATTTTACTATGAGCATTCAAACAAATGTGGTAGAGCACTGGCTAGAGCGTTGAGAGAAGAGAGCTAGAGCATTTATTCCGAGTATTACCTCTGAGTCAGGACAGCGAAATTATACCACCCCAAATATACCTGAGACCTTTAGGTCTTTCTACAAAAAATTGTACAATTTGCATAGGGACCAGGACATGGAATCAGCCTCAATTAGTAAGGACTTGATTTGTACATATTTACGAAAGTCTGGTTGACCTTCCTTTTCAGAAGATGATGTTGAATCTTTGGGACTACCAATCATGACTGAGGAATTAGCTAAAGTGATCTCTAACGCAGCCTCTGTTAAAGCACCTGGGCCAGATGGCCTACCACTAAAGTACTAACTGTTTTTTACCCATTCTATCACAACATTTTTTGGAGGTGTTTAACGCCCCGGCACAAGGGATGCAATTGCCTAGGGATACCGCTGCAGCCCATATAGCGGTCATTCTCAAACCTGGGAAAAATCTAAATCTATGTGGTAGTTACCCGCCAATTTCCCTTCTTAACTGTGATCCTATGTTGTTTAGTAGCATACTGGCAGCCTGACTTACGCCTCTACTTCAAACTATTATCCATCTGGATCAGAGGGGATTCCTACCTGGACGTGAAGCATGTGATAATACCATCAGAACTTTGAATCTGTTTGAATTCACTTGTGAGCGTGAGGTACCTACAATGCTTTTTGTCAGCAGATACTGAGAAAACTTTTGACAAAGTAGACTGGGACTTTCTTTAACAAATACTGGTCCATATTGAATGTCCTTCCCCAATGACCCGATGGATACTTGCCTTGTATTCTACCCCCTCTGATTAGCAACGGTACGTGTCAAGGATGTCCATTGTCGCCACTTCTTTTCATTTTAATAATGGAAACTTTTTCTTCGCCATATAAGAAATAATGTTAATATCCAAGGGGTGAAAGTAAAGAGAGAGGAACATAAGTTAGCAGCAAATGCTGATTATCTGCTGTTCTATGTTACATTGCCAAGGACAACTTTACCTACTTTATTATCTGAGCTTGACGCATATGGACTCAAATTCCAGCCGATTTGTCCCATATAGTGAACTTGAATTTCTTACCATTGTTAAATTCTCTTAAAAGGACTTGCAGCACTGGAGGCAACACACTTTTTCATGGTTTGGTAGGTGTAACATGCTTAAAATGAATGTGATGCCTCATTTGCTGTATTTATTACGAACATTACCTGTGCATCTACCTCATCAGTTTCTGTGTAAGGGGAGGGGAGTTTTGTCTGGGGAGGTGATTCTCCGCGTTTACTTAAAGAAATTTTGTGCTTACCTAAGTTACAAGGTGGGATAGCATTTCCTGATCGGCTATAATATCAGGAAGTGGTCTACATTGCAAGGTTAATAGATTGGTGTAGAAACACCCTGGGTCATGATTGAAGAAGCAATTTTGTTAGCAGGAGCACCTTGGTTACCTCCTGAGTTACTCGTTGGTAGACCTAAACACCCCCTTATTGATCCAACATTTTGTGTAATAAGGAAATATTTTCACTCAAAGGATTACAGGTCTACCCTTCTTCATTGACCCCTTTACTTGGGCACCCAAAGTTTTTTTACGGGATTTAATAATCCGTTACAGTTACAACTGAGGGGTTTTCCTGGCACCCTCCTTCTTCCCTACCAATCTGCTTGATCTCTTACAAAACTGGAATTGATATGTAATGGTGAGGGGCCCATTCGAGGTGCCTTCTACTCCGCATATAGTATGTTATTAGAGGGGATAGTTTCATCTCCTCTACCATATATCAAAAATGGGAGATTTGCATATGACTTTTTCTTAGGAACAACTAGAATGTCTATTTTATTTTGGGCATAAAGTTTCAATTAGTAACTCCTGGAATTAAAATATAAATGATTGACCAGGTGGTACAGAGTTCCAACTCTATTAGCCAAAATCTATCCTCAGGTAGATAATAGATGCTGGGGATGCAAAAATGCTTTAAGTAGTTTATTCCATATTTTTTGGGAATGCCCACTGTTATCCCCTTTTTGGTCATGGGTAGCAGATATAATTAGAGAACGAACAGATATATATATTCAAGATAAACCAGAACTTGTTTTACTGCATGTTTCTTCTTTTTTAAAGAAAAAGTACCATAATTCTTTGTTAAAGCATCTTTTGAATGCTGCTAAAGGTTGTATACCAACACTTTGGAACCAAACTTCCCCGCTGACTATTTCTCAGTGGTTTACTTGTGTAAACGAGAGTATGATAATGGAAGATCTTATGGCTACTAGAGATGGTGGTGCAAAGTATAAAAAAAACATGTTTTTATTGGTTACAGTATACCTCTAGTATGTAATATTGGTAAATAAGGTATGCTAGTAGTGATTCTGTTGAGGATGTTTGAACCAATCATGCCATATGGCTTATTATGAAAATATTTCTGTTATTAACATCTTCGCTCTCGATGTGTCTTTAAGCCCCCTACCCTGTCAGTTTTTTGATGCAAAAAGTGATCCTATTTTTTTTGCATAGAAATTTTTGTTTATTGTGGGCCTGTAATTCCTAGGATTAACTCCTGGGTATGATAATTATATTTATTTATTATAATTAAAAATTATGAAATAATACATAATTATAAATAATAATTAAAAAAAAAAAATGAAAGACAACAATGTAATCCTAAAATAAAATATAAAATTAAAAATGTACTTATTTTTTTCATGTTGTGTGGTGTTTTTGTACTGTAAAAACCATTTAAAAGCAGATTACATTGTAATCTGCTTTTAAATTTCCCTCCCAGACACATCCCCCAATACATCACCACTCACATCACCCGGAAGATGACTCATCCTCCCAGGTGATGCAAGTTGGGATGTCCCGCCCGCCTCACACAGACACTGCTGCTGCTCTGTATCTCCAGAGAGATGCAAAGCACAATGCAGGACTTCTGCATTGTGCTTCACATCTCACTGCTGATGCGAGCAGTGGCGTGGCCGGGACCCGGGTGGTATATAAAAGCAGATTACTCAGCAATCTGCTTTTAAATTTCCCGCCCGGCCACACCCCCCAATGGACCGGGGCCCTGGCATCACAGTAGGACCATTAGATGGCCACTGGAGCGCGGGGCAAAGGTAAGGGGGGCTTCTAAAGTTACCCCGAGTGTGACTAGGGATTACTGCTTTTTGAATGTAAAAGCCACCCCAAATCACACTTGGGATTACCACTAGGGGAGGTTAAACAACGTTTGATTTAATGCCTTTACAGTAACCCCTCCCACCTTTTTTTTGTTTCATTTTTTTTTGTTGGTTCTTTATATAATTATCTTTATATAATATAAAGCAGGAATGGTATTGGTGGTTGAAGTTTACGTATCCTGCAGAGGATGATTTTTAAATTTATCTGGGGCAAGGGATGACCATGGATACCCAAGCAAATTTTATTTCAGCTTGAACATGCAGAGAGACTTTCAGTTCCTCATATTTCAAATTATGTGGCAGCCCAGATTGCACACTCATAAGTATAACACTCTACAGTGGATATTCCATTGTGGGTCTCCAACAAGGCAACTGAGATCCCCCCTTCCAATAGATAACCTACTTTCAGTTCCCCTCTCAGCCTGTTGGTGTAACACAAATCCTGTGATGAAACATACACTGCAGTTATGGGACAGATATAAAATACCAGAGGGGTCTAATATTGAATACCCATTGGCCTCTCGCACCTAATCCAGCTTTCCCTCTGGCTCAAATTATATGACAGATAAATGGTTGCGTTCACATAATATTGATAGGATTTATGACATGCTGTTACTGCAGGGACCCAAAAACGTTCACATCCTTGTAAATACACATTAAATTCTTCAGTTGAGATCTTTTGTTACTTGGTAATCACTTGTTGCAAAGTTTGCAAAAAGGGTACCAACCCGCTCCGCCTCAACGTTTGAGAGTGTCTGTAGACTTCTTCCTAACCACAAAGGAAATATCATGATTACACTGCTTCACAAAAAATAAATATTGACTGCTACTTTTTCTAATACATGTGTCCTATACTAAATCAAGTGCGCTGAATCTAAATCAGAAGTCTGATTCTGCCTAGGACGTCAGGATCTTAAGTTAATTATGCATATGGACTCAATTAGCTACATTTTCTTGTTCGGCAGTTACTATGTAATCTCTATACATAACTAACTTTTGCCTCATAGTTGCATGACATAGTAATACAACGTAGTTTTATGTTGCAACAACATATACAACTACACATAATGCACCTGAGTTCTTGTTCAACACACATGTATACTTTATAAGTGTTTCAGGCGTTTGCTTTTGCGTTTGTGGATCTCCCATTGCAGAAACTAGCAGTAGTCGCCCATCATGTGGGGGTTGCACTGTCCTTGATATCTTGTTTCCATAACGGAAATGTTCTGGTGAAACCTCTCGTTTTGTTCATCAGCCACATCACCCAAATTTTGTGGGAAGAAGTCCGGATGGGAATATAAGAAATGAATTTTAAGTGACATTCGGCAGACAAATTAATAGTATACTGTTAGCATGTTGTTCACAAGTTCAGCATGGCTTCTGAGCAGATTCACAATCAGGATAGACGATTTTTGACTTTGTCTTCATTGAAAACCCAGCACTTTTACTCATACAGAAGTAGCAGTCCGAGTGATGGTCTTTTGGCTTACGCCAAACCATAGGCACAGCCAAAGGCATTTTATTACTTTTTCCATTCAACCATTGTGTTAGGCCAACGTAACACACCTGACAGCAGATATGAGGTGCCCATCTTTTATCCTGATCTCCAATTTCACAACCAAAGTAATACTTGTAAGCAAATCTCACCCTCTTGGTAAGGTTAGGTTGATCACACGGGGTATATTTGACACAAATGTAGCAAAAATTGTCCGGTTTATTAACAGAGCTGCGACCACTCATCTTTAGCTCAAAACAGACTCACTATTGGACTTTTGCCTAGCTGTACTATCCAATAAGATGGTTTTGCACTAGAGACAAGCCCTTGATCTATCTCACCTTATAGACCTATCTCTGATGTCTGCCCGCTGCTGGAACATGCAAGCCACCAGGGGACGTGATTCAGCTGAGGCGGCAACAGACATAGTGGTAGCTGCAACTGTTATAATGTTGCCAAGTAAAAATATATTACCCCATTACCGACCATTTGAACAGCTATAGCACGACTATAACTTAAAATCTGTACATGATAGGCAAATTCTGAGCACACCCGATATCATGTAAATCACATGTTATTCCTGGTAGCAAAATCATTGTTGTGCAGTGTTATTTACAACTCCTCACTAGCTAAACAAGCCTCAAATGCATTTGTAAACCAATTGGAAGAAAGACCTTAGATTTCTGAGTACCCCCACGAGGCTGTTCCTCTAAAGCAGGGGTCGGCAAACTTTTTGGACTACTAGGCCATTTCAGGAGGTCAAGAAGGCACACTACGCCAGAAGTTAACAAGATGTCCAAAGAAAGGTTTTTTATTTAAAAATACAGTATGATCAATGGGAAACATGATGTTGCATGTTCTTGGAGACAGATACAATATCAGGTTCTAATGGAGTTCAGCAACAGAATGTCATTAAGGTGACTGTCAGTGAGCTGAGAGTGCAGCTTGTTCTTACAAAACATCTTCTGGGAAAACAGCTGCTTGCACGAATAAGTGCTGCCAAACATTGCGATCACACACTTGTCAGGGGCTAACAACATTGGAAACTGAGCATGTGGCAGCTGACGGTGGAAGTCAATGAGAGAAGTGCAACAAGTAAACTTGGACAAGAGAACGTCGGAAGCCTGCAGCTCAATCAACTCCAATTGCACATCAGAGGGGGCGTTGTCATAGGGAAAGTCAAAAGGAGTGCTGACGATCTTGAACTCCTGCAAACGAGAATGCACATCAGTGAAGCGCAAAGAAATATAATTCCACAGGGTTGACAGCATACTGATGCATTCTTCGGTGTCAACAAGGGCTGCATCACACTGGGTGAGGTGTGGGAAATGGACATAGTCGCCCTTATACAGCTGTTTCTCTGCTAGAATCAGCTTTGCTTTGAATGCCCGCACGTCACGTCCTTGAGGCTTCAGGCTAAGTTCGTTAAGGTGAGAGCTGATATCAGTTAGGAAGCCGAGCCGACAGAACCAAACCTCGTCAGAGAACTTTTGAAAGCCCTTGAGGCCCCTTTCACTGACAAAGGAAATAATCTTGTGGCAGAGGGCAAAAACACGCTTCAAGACGTTGCCATAACTGAGCCAGCATTTCTCAGTGTGATAAAGCAGATCGTCGTAATCAGCCTCTGCAGCTCGGCACATGTGCTTGAAGATGCGGTGGTTGAGAAGACGAGCAAGCACTGCGTTCACTAACTTCACCACCACAGACATAATGTCCTTCATGCCAACTGCTTTGGCACACAATGACTCCTGGTGAACGATGCAGTGCACCCTGCCTATCTCCTGTGCACAGCCCAAAAAGCAGCAGCGGTCGATGAGCAGCTGCGAAAGTCCCTTGGTAGATCCAACCGCGGCCGGTGCACTGTCAGTCACCGAGATTAGCTTCGACAGGTCGAAACCACTCAAAGCAGGTAGGAGGGCATTGAGGACATCGTGGCCTGTTGTCATTCCATTCATCAGGATGAGGCTGAGAAACTCCTTGACTACGCTCAAGTATTGCATGATGCCACGCACAAAGATGGCCAGCTGCGCAGTGTCTTTGATATCATAGCTCTCGTTCAAGGTGATGGAGAAAAGTCCTCCAAGCGTTGAGTTACAGTGCGGGCAGACAACGGGACTGCCTTAAAAGCGTTGTGTTGCTCAGGAAAAATGACGTCAACAGCAGAAAGTACACAATCCATTACAAAGTCTGCATCAGTGAAGGGATGAATTTTCCTCACGATCAACAAGGACACTTAATAGAAGGCATGAGTGTGACGCTCAGACGCCTCAGAAGCTTTGGAGGCCTGCTTCTTGGAGAGACGTCTGTTGATCCAACCGTCACTGCAAGCAAGCAGGCTCAGTCTTCCACTCATCCGTGATGTAGTCTCTGTATGTGTGCGCGTGCTTGGCATTGAAATGCCCCTTGAGATTCGACCGCTTGAAGTGCTGTTGGTGTCGTTGCACACCAAACACAGGACTTTGTTGCTGCGTTGGACGAAGAATAATTTTTCAGTCCATTCGGGGTTAAAGACAAGAGGTCAACCTTCAGGAGACTGGTAGCTGAGCATTGCTTCTGCTCTTTAGGCATAGTATTTGGGGTAACTGTGCCGAAACTCGATGATATCAATGATATTGCGGGAACTCGCGATAACGCGACAATTCAAATAGGCCAGATCCAACAATAAATAACTAGAGGGGCATTAGGCCGGACTGGAATACTGGATAGGCCGTATCCAGCCTAAAGACCTGAGTTTGCCTATCTCTGCTCTAAAGGAACCCTATTCCATCTCTGGTGGCATTGCTCCGAGATACACAGATATTGGATTGGAGGTTTTCAGCAGCTATTCTATACAGTTCTGGGTAAATCAAATCCTAAAGACCCTAAAGTAGCCTATTTAACCCCCCTAGCGTTCTAATTCTGTGCAAATTTGGAATTTTTTTGCATGGAAATTTATTTTACATTGTAGGCTATAATTCTTAGGCATAACTCACCGATATTTATTAATAAACTTTAATAATAAACTTTAAATAAAAAAACACAAAAATGTGTAAAAATAAAAAAATTAAGAATATTAAAATGTAATAAAAGTGTACAGTAGCATATATAATATATATTATAATTACATATATATTAAATATATATTTATTTGTATTGGACTCAATTCATCTATTTTGTATTGAATCCAATACAAAATTATTTAAGTTTCCCGGGACTAAGTCCAGGCCGCACCGACGCATGTACCGATGTCACCGGAAAACCCCGTAGATTGAAGCTGAAAAATAGATTGTTAGATAGTTAGAAAGCTAGATAGTCAGTCAGTGTGTTACATACACGCAGCCAGAGGCAGGGTCCCCTCACTGACTGCGTGCACAGTATCACACTTGTACTGAGACACAGACACAGATGCAGTATATACTGCAGTATATAGTTTGTATACTGTGCTGCATATAACAAGCGTCACCACTGAAGCAAAGTGCTGCATACAACACAGCGCACTTGCACTTTTTGTGTCAACCCTCCCCCCCAATAAAAAAATCCACTTACTGTACAAATATACATATAGCATATTAGCTACAAAGTATTTTGCAGGGTGTCAAGCCACAAAAAAAAAGCAAAGCAGTATGAGTTTGTTTTTAGCTGCAGACCCACGAACAAGAAGCGCTGCTGTTGGTGGTGGGCGTCCATTATTGCCACACCATGAACAAGACGTAATGGAGTACATGACCCAGCCTGGGTCAAGTGATTGTACCCCCTCTTCACCCCAGTCCCGGACACAGGCCTTGCAGGTGTCCCAAACAGTCCATGATACACCTGTTCCTCCTAGTTCTTCATCAGTGGCTGGAAAGTCACGAGTACAGCAGTATGTAGAGGAGTCTCATCGAGGGGTTGGAGAGGCGGAGCTACAACCATTCCTTCAAGATGCTCAACGAGGCAAAAACCCAAACAAACTTGGAACAAGTTGCATGAGCACTCATTTAAAAAGCCACCACCCAGTAACCTGGCGGGAACACCTGGACAAAGCACAGAGCTCTGTGCAACCACCTCCGTCCAAGCAGCAAGCTCAAACTGCTCGATCTTCCTCCACTGCCTTTCCTCCTTCTGCCACCAAAGTTACCCGTGCTGCTGCCAGCAATTTGAGTGGGGCATGTAGCCGAGCATTACATTTTTCAGGCTCCACCAGCGGTGAGCAGATCGGCTGCTGTTTGTCGCATTGCTAGCAGTCAGGACCAGGCATCATTGCCATCCCCTACAACTTCTACCCCATCGTCCAATGTTTCTGTGGTTAGCATTAGCAGCATCCAACCTTCCATCCCCCAGATGCTGGAGCGCAAGAGGAAATATGGCCCAAATGACCCCAAAACAAAGCTAATCAATGCGGCAATTGCACAGCTGATTGTGTTAGAGCTCCTCCCTTACCGGCTGGTGGACTCCAATGCGTTCTGTTACGCATTCCTCTGCGCGAATCCACAGTACGTTATGCCTAAGCGACAGTATTTTGCAGAAAAATGTGTTCCTGCTTTGCATGAACACGTGCAGAGCAATGTGTCCATGGCCCTGCAGCACTGGCCCTGCAGTTTCTGGCAAGGTGCGCCTGACAACCGACAGTTGGTCTAGCAAGAATGGAGTGGAAAGATATATTTCCTAAACAGCTCACTGGGTAACTTTGGTGGCAGCAGGGCAAGATGCAGCTGCAGCAAGGCCTGCATAACTACCTCCGCCCAGAGCACATCGCCATGCAATTTCCTCCTCAACCTCCACTTCCACCTCCTCCTTTGACTCTTGTGCCTCAACCTCTTCCTCCAGGAACACTTTGCCATGGAGACCCAGCACCTCCCATTCGGCAGCATCTGTTCACCGACAGCAACAACCTGCAGTTTGCTATTTCGGTGCACAATTCAGATGTTGCCACGCAGTCCTGAGGTTGCGAAGCCTGGGTTCCCTCAGCCACACTGGCGCAGCCATTCTAAGTGCCTTGTGGGAGCAGGAGGACATATGGCTAACTCCTAACAGACTTCAGCCAGGCAAGGTCGTGTGTGACAACGGGGCCAATCTGCTGGCAGCCCTGCGATGTGGGAAACTCACACACGTACCTTGCCTGGCTCATGTCATGAACCTGATAGTACAGCGCTTCCTTAGGAATTACCCAGGCCTCCAGCCACTGTTGCTGAAGGCCAGAAAGTTGTCAGCGCATTTCCGCCTGTCGTACACAGCCAGTGCCAGATTGGTGGATTTACAGCAAAATCTCAACATGCCAGTGCACTGGTTAATTTGTGATGTGGCCACACGTTGGAATTCCACCTTTTAAATGCTGCAGCGGCTGGCTGAACAACAGAAAGAAGTGGTGGATTACGTGGCAGAGTCTGTTCGTTTCAGACGTATATCTATACTACCTTTCTTAAGCCCTGCGGAGTGGCTGCAAATTGAGGACTTGTGCACTGTATTGTCACCTTTGAAGAGGCCACCAGGATGATCAGCAGAGATCAGGCCTGTGTCAGTGACACCATCCCCATCATATGCCTGCTGGAACAGATGATGGTGGATCTCGGACACGACACAGAGCGGACGCTGCATTAAGAGATGACGTTTCAATCATCATCTCGGACATGCGTGCCTACTAGGCATAGTGCACCACAAATCCAGGAAGAGGAGGAGGTGGAAAAGGATGATGTGGCCATTGCAGGCATGGGAGAAGGGGAGGAAGGGGCAGAGGAGGATATTGAGGGTACATGGCATCCATCCACCCAAACACAAGGCCGCATGTTCTGTGGATGGCAAGACCAAGCGGAGGAGGAGGAGGACCCTGTGCTGCTGTTCGACCCACAGGAATGTGGGTCCAGAATTTTCTCAGCTGTGGGTAGTTTGAGCCACATGACAGCCTTCATGCAGGAGTGCATAACCAAAGATCCACGCATACAACACATAAAAACAAAGACTGACGATTATTGGATTGCTACATTACTGGATCCACGTTACAAGCCTGTGATACAATAACTGATCTTGCTCCAATACAGGGGAGCTAAAATGCAGCACTACCAAAGTGCTTGTTAGGGACTTGTGCTCAGCCATTCCGGCTGGCGGCGGCAGCAGAAGCAGCAGCAATCCCTATGGCAGTTCCACCAGCCATGGGAGCCAAACAACTGCTTTAAGCGGCATGGGTGGCAGCAGCAGTAGAGGTCGTCTAAGCCAAACTATGCAGGCTTTTTTTCAGCGGAAGCAAGCTGCCAGTCGTGCAGCAATTGCCAATGACACTCAGCAGCGCTACTCAGTCATGGTGCAGGAAAACCTGAGCTCTGCATGGGACATCTGCAACCTGCAAAGCCAGGACCCACTGGGCTACTGGGTATCCAAGCTTCAGCAGTGGCCAGAGCTGGCAGAACATGCCATTCAGATCCTTGCGTGCCCAGCCGCAAGTGTGTTATCTGAAAGAGCGTTCAGTGCAGCTGGGGGCGTAGTGAGTGACAAACGGATTCGGCTCTATGCAGAAAATGTCGACCGAATCACTTTTATTAAAATGAATAAGGCTTGGTGCGGCAATGACTTCAACACCCCCTCTGCAGATTGTACTGATTAGTCGTCAACTGCTGCACGGACATCTTGATGGGAAGAGCACGTTCACAGCCTTTCGGCATCTCCTTCTGTTCCTCCCCCTAGTGGCCCTCTACTTCTACTCTGTCTCTGAGGTCTAAACACTTGCAATGGAGCTGTGTAACTGGCTAATTTTTTTTACCGAGCACCTCCCTCAGGGCCCTCTGACTCTATCTACTTTGAGGCCTATATTACTTGTAATGGAGCTGTGTGATTCATAATTAAATATTTGTATTTAGGATTTGTATTTGTATGTAGAGAAATACATACATTTTTCTGTCCTTTTGGATAGATAGCAAGTGGTATCAAAAATAAATATCTCTATTTTTTTAAAGAAATAGAGAAGTTTTTATGGCTGTTTTTGATAGAAAGCAAGTAAGATCATAATGAAATATCTGTATTTTTGTTTTACAGAAACACAAAAAATTTTATGGCTTTTTTGATAGATAGCAAGCGGTATCAGAATGAAACTGTATTTTTTTTTACAGAAATACAGAATTTGTTCTGTTTATTTTCATAGATAGCAAGTGGTATCAGAATTAAATATCTGTATTTTTGTTTTACAGAAATACAGAAATTTTTCTGTTTATTTTGATAGATTGGAAGTGGTATCAGAATGAAATATCTATTTTTTTTTACAGAATTTTTACTGTTTATTTTGATAGCTAGCAAGTGGTATCAGAATGAAATATCTGTATTTTTTTTTTAAAGAAATACAGAAATGTTTCTGTTTATTTTGATAGATTGGAAGTGGTATCAGAATGAAATATCTGCATTTTTTACATAAATACAAACATTTTTCTGTTTATTTTGATAGATTGCAAGAGTTAGCATAAATTATGATAACTCTTGCAATCTATCAAAATAAACAGAAAAAATGTATGTATTTCTGTAAAAAAAAAATACAGATATTTCATTCTACCACTTACTACCTATAAAAAAAACTTTTTCTATAAAAAAAAAATACAGATATTTAATTCAGGCCACAACCTCCTATCTATCAAAAAAGCCATAAAAATGTATGTACTTCTCTCCAAAAAACACAGATATTTAATTATGATTCATAATAAATATCAGTATTTTTTTGAGAGAAATACAGATTTTTTTATGGCTATTTAGATAGATAGCACGTGTGATTAGAATTCAATATCTGTATTTTATTTTCTACAGAAATAAAGAAAATGTTATGGGTTTTTCTATAGATACTAAGTGCTATCAGAATGAAATATCTGTATTTTTTATGGATAAATATAGAAATTTTTCTGGCTTTTGTGATATATTACAAGAGGTATAATTTAGGATACCCTCTTGCAATCTATCACAAAAAACCTAAACATGTCTATTTCTGTAAAAAAAAAAATACAGTTATTTTATTATGATAGCACACTTGGTATGTATCCTAAAACCCATAAACATGTATGTATTTATGTGAAACAAATACAGATATTTAACTGTGATAGCACTTGCTAGATATCCACAAATAAAAAATTGCATAAAAAAATGTATGCATTTCCCCGCGGATTCCACCAAGTCCGTTCCCTTTTATGTGGTTTCACTAGATAGTAGGTATGGAAAGTGTGATTTTCATTAATCCATTAATGTGTCAATTAGCTACAGCTTCTACACTGTCCATAGTGGTGATGGCCTTAACCTCCAATGCGGTCCACGCTCTGTCACAGGGCCCACCGCCTCCTACTGCCTGTTACTGCTGCCACCTTCCCAGAACCCAACTCTAGATGCAAGATACTAATGCCGTCCACACTCCGTCTCAGAGCCCACCGCCTCCTCCTCCTGCTGTAAATGATGCTGCCGCCTGCCAAGTACCAAACTCTAGATGCCAGATACTAATGTTGTCCACGCTCCGTTTCAGAGCCCACCGCCTCCTCCTCCTCCTCCTCCTGCTGCTGTAAATGATGCTGCCGCCTGCCCAGTACCCAGCTGTGGATGCCAGTTAACAAGGCTGTCCATGTCGCATTTTAGAAAGTTACAGCTAGCAGAGTTCAGCTCCAAAACAAGTATGTGACCGTCCTGGGAGACTCCATTCAAAGATCCGTCAACAAGGATCTTGTGAAAATACTGTAGAATGATGAGTTTCGGACTGAGAAGCAACTGAAAGAGAAGGGTGAGATGTCATTTGCAAACGACACGTTGGGGATCTCTGGGTGAAATGCACAATGGCATAATTTACCGTCAAGTGCGTCATTACAGAACTGACCACCTTGTACGGTTCCCGTGTCTCTTCAGAATACATAGAGAGCGTGCTGGCCAACTTCCAACATGGACCTCAGCCCAACGTTGTCATAATCAACTCGTGTATATAGGATGTTATCAGGTATCATGAGCAATCACTGCAAATGTACAAAATCAACCTGGACCACCTGTTTATTCGGCTCACTGAGGTGCTGAGCCCCAAATGTCTGGTGATATGCAACATGTCCATGTCTGTTGGATTCAAAGCTGGTGAAGTGCTAGAGTACCCAGTTCCTAATGTGCGCTGGGACATCATAGAAGGGAATTTCTATAGCACCACACTGGCAGATTTGCACCAATAGGATGTGATTGACTTGTACTTCCACTTACGCTTCAAGCTGCACTCCAGGGTTAAGGATGCCACCCACTCGAATCAGCTGGCTCATAGGAAGTATACCTGCATCCTGATGGCTCATATTGATTAAGCCTGGGGCGTGCAGCAGGAACAGCAGGAAGAGGAGGCGGTGGGCTCTGAGACGGAGTGTGGACAGCATTGGTAACTGGCATCTAGAGCAGGGTACTGGTGAGGGGGCAGCAGTAACAGCATGAGGAGGAGGCGGTGGGCCCTGAGACGGAGCAAGGAGGGCATTAGAGGTTGAGGCCATCACCTATATAGAGTGTCAAAGCTCTAGCTATTGGAGACATGAATGGATGAACGAGATTCCAATCTGTCCCTACCTACTATGTAGCAAAACCACATGAAAGGGAACGGGCTTGGCGGAATCAGCGGGGAAAGAAGACCCTGTTGAACTTGAGTCTAGTCTGTCATCTAGAGCTGGGTATTGGGCATAGTAGGTAGGGACAGATTGGAATCTTGTTCATCCATTCATGTCTCCATTAGGTGATGGCCTCAACCTCTAATGCCGTCCTTGCTCCTTCTCAGGGCCCACCGCATAATTGCATAATGGCATTACAGCCATCTAGGTGGCATTGATGATGCACTACACCCAGCTCTAGATGCCAGTTACCAATGCGGTCCCCGCTCCGTCTCAGTGCCCACCGCCTCCTCCTCCTGCTGCTGCCACCTGTCACTTGTAACTTATAACAGAGCTCTCTAGCTGGCTAATTTTTTGACTGAAAGACCCCCTCAGAGACCTCTGCCTGTACTCTGAAGCCTGTGTATGGCTTGTAACAAACCTGGTGGCTAATTTTTGGACCAGAGGAACCCCGTCTCTCTTTGCCTCTACTCGGAGACCGTATAAAATTCGGCATGTTCCCTTGACCGCCCCATAAAATGGCCTTGCCAGTAACAGAAAAAAAGACCTCCTTATTTTTTTTTTTTTTTTTACTTGTACAGTGTTGTGCAGAGCTGGGGGAGTCTTGACATGTCTTTTTAAATGTATTTAGAGGCTGTAGAAAGCTCTACACAGTCCCGAAATACAACCCGAATTTTTCCCCCATTGACTTTAATAGATTTCGAATTCGATGGTCGATCACCCGAATAATTATGCATTATTCGACCGAATAGCAGTCGAATCGAATAGTGAGCTATTCGACCAACACTACTCCAGGTTACCCCTAGGGGAGTTAAAAGTTAAGCCTGCGCAGTGCACCCACTTCCAATTTTGATTGTTCCAATTTATTTTTACAGCCGCATAGCTTTGTTCTGGTAATATTTGAAGGTGGATAACAGATTACCTACCATCAGATTTTGCAGGCTACTGCTGTAGGTCACAGCCCTGCAGACATTTGCGATTTTTTAAAGTACGGTACCCACCAAGCCGATCCCCTCACCTCCCTTGTTCCCACTTTTCTATGTCTTGTTTGGTTTATGTTGGGTTTGGCTATCAATTTGTTCATCCTGGCTGTTAGGATCAAGTGTCAGGTGCTGTATTGTATTCCTTAAATTATGCAAACAGCAAATGTGTTTACAGACCACATCCTTATTATACACATGTGTTTAAGTTGTAAATAGGATGACATGAGATCGTTCTTTTTTCTTTTGTTTTGTTATAAAAATGTCTTGATTTGTCCCCTTTTATTTTGTTTATTATGTAAAAGCATGAAAACTAAAAACCCGTGGACCTGCAAGGTACTACTACTTTGAACTGATTTGCAGATAATTACATTTTTAGGTTAGTGAAATGGTTCCCATATTCCTGGCTCCTTTCAGAGGGAAGATACTCCCCAGGATCATGTTTGACAGTAACTGGCAATTTGTAATAAAGTTTGTAACACAAAGCAATCTACTGGTAGCCAACAAAAATGCAGCAGACAGCAAGCAACCCATCATAACCAACTCAAAAGTGCAACTTAAAAATATAAAAATATATAAAAATGTTTCATCGGTAACAGTAACAGTTATATATATATATAAACATACTTTTGTGTTGTCAAAAGCCAACAACAAGGTCCTTCCATTTGTTAAAAAGATCTCTACAGCATTGTCTCGAAGCTGCCACCAACGCTTATGAACTTCTTTAATTTCTTCATAAGTCCAGGAAAATGAAGCAGGTTCTGATTCACCGAGCAGAGACTAAAAAAAAACAAACAAAAATATTTCATAACCTTGCGGGAAAGTTGTATCAGTTAAGTCCTAAAGGTGCAATAGCTTAACTTATTCTTGGATAAATAATTCAGCTACAATACCGAAATTCAGTGAAGACAACTTATCTAATTCTTTTCTTCAAATAGAACCATGAAGTAAACCGAGTCCTTGTTTTTATATGACCTTTTCAAACTGCATGTAAGAACATACTGTATAAGTATTTTAGAGAGTTATCTTTGCTACACTTGAGTAAGAACATACTCCATGTCTACTCAAGTCTAGCAAAGATAACGCTCTAAAATGCCTATACAGTATGTTCTTACATGGATTTAAATTTTCTTTGTCTGTGATTTTTTGTCTGCACATTAACAAAAGCATTACCTGATAATTTATGATTTCAGTACATGCCTTCTTTCCGATAGCTCTTAGATACATGAATATTTACAACGTACTCAACTGGTCCATTGAGTTAAAATATTAGCAAATTCAGTAGAATTATAAACTTATATTTCCTGAACTGCTTTACTGTATAAGCAATGTTGATAATACATTTAAATTAGCATTATTTTAACATCTTTAACATGATTTATTTCACATTGAGCTAAACATTTTCAAATTATGCAAAACATATATGACTCTACTCTCAAACTTCTATGAAGAATAAAAAACAAAATAAAATAATGATTAACAAAAATTATAATAAGCAAAAAAAAAAAAAAAAAAAACCGTAACCAAAACTAACAGATTTAGTTTTTTACCTCCATATAATCTGAATATTGTGCTCTGCCAGTTGGAATGGGCAGGTGGTCTTCACGCAAAAATCCCATGTTCACAAAACAACTAAATATGGTTTGGTCACCAAAATGGGGAGGAGTCAGGGGGCATGTAGGAATAAGGCTACGTACACATGTCAGATGCTTCTCATTCGATTATCGCTTCATGGCTAGTATTGGACGAGAATCTGGCATGTGTACATCGTCGTTCATGTTTGCGTCCTGGCAGATCCACAAATGACGGGCAACCGCTGCTTGCTCGTTCTCCCCCCTCCATGGAGCAGAACGGCGCAGTATGCATCTTTCAGATTGTGAAAGATCCTTTTCAACGACAAAAGCCTTACATGTGTCTTAGTCTCATGTGTGGGATTTACCTACTCAAGGAACAAACTGTCCACAAACTGAACATGGTGTAATGGTTAGCTGTGCTTTTCATTTTCACACTTTGAGCAGGTGTTCAAGATTGGCCACTAATATTAAAGCTTCACTTTTCAGAATTTGGAAACTGTATTTGCCAAGACTTTGTAAATATGGAATTAATTTTGGTCAGATAATGTAACTAACCTACTCACACCAGAAAGGATGCCATCTGCATTAGAAAACAAAACATTTACAGGTTGCTTGGGTCATAGGAGTTCTTTGTAAAAATAATTACATAACATAAGAAAAGAGGAGTTTCAAAATGTTTTGCTTGTTTAAAGACTGAATAAACTTACTTACATTAGATTCTACTGTGTCAGACGCAGAGTCTTCTACAAAATACATTCCAGACTTTCCTATACAGAACAATAATTTAGTTTTAGATACATCTATAAGACAAAGATAGATTAGACAGAGCAGAATTCTGTTAAGTTTACAGATAACAGCATATGTACTTCAAACAGAAAACCGTATAAAATTATATAAGAGTTATAAAAAAATTAAATACCAAAAAATATATATTTGGTTCTTTGAACATATAATAAAGATATCGCCTCTGGCATTGGTGAGATCAATACAAGTTTTTTTATCCATGTACCCATACCAATATTGCTCAAATAAATGTCAAAATTAACTATACTCTGTTCTTTACAGTATCAGTAGTAGGGTGGCAATTCTCATTTAGCAAGGATGCCTGCACAAACTGTATTTTCACAGATACATAAATACATGCAAGATAAAACTCTTGGCTAGAGTGGGGAAAAGAAAGAACCCAGACAGGTTTTTACTTCTTTCTGAGGCTCTGTTAAAGCAAACCCCTCACTAGGAGACCATATTAAACCAAGGGTGCCCAATCTACGGCCAGGGAGATGCCATATCTGGCCCTCTTCGGATTCCCTTTCTGCTGTCTCTGCTCGTTGTTTTGTGAGGAATGGGGCGCGTGTATCTTCTATGTACCTTTCTATGGGATCATGCTGCCAGGGGAGGGAGCTGCTCCCCACCCACCTTGTAGTGGGAGATAATCTTACTTTGTGCAGCAGCAGCTGCTGTCATTATCCCCATGTATTAACCTTCATATCTCCCACAGTGAGTGTCATAGAAATGTGATATTTTTAGGGCACACAGGGGACCCTAAGAGCTGTTAATAAATCAAATTTAAGCCACCTAAACATAACAAATTGACAGATACGGGGTCACAAGAAAAAATCCTAATAACAATCAGGAATATTTTCAAGGCCTTGGTCCCTTAATTGAGTTTGCATGTTAGAGTCCTTCGAGTCCCACTTCTAAGCAAATGGGCATTAGGGTACTGTCAATTTGCTCTGTGCTGTCCCAAATATATACTTGCTCGTTAACAAAACTTTAAGACTGTTTTCAGACTGGCAGTGAGGTTGTGGTGTGGTTACCCCTTCCTCATGCCATGGAACCCTGGCTCGGGAGAGACGCTCAGTACCACCACTCACTGAAAATGTTGGAGCCATTTGGAAATGCCTTTTGTCCCCCCCCCCAAAAAAATTTTATACCCATCATATCATGATACTTTGTCAAACATAGCTATCCTCCTACTTTTTATGAACCCCAATTTCATTGTAAGAAATAGGGAAATGTAACTGCAACTGGGGGACTTTTGTGTACCTTCCTCCAAATATCTAGAGAAGCAAGAGAATGGTCCATTTGAATCTGCCCGATCGTACTCCAGTTAGGAGGCCGCATAAATAGCCCTAAAAATTCCTTTTTCAATCCTTTGTCTAAAGAACACGTCTTTCTTACTTGTGGGGAATCTGGGGTGCCCAGGTATAGAAGACAGCAGAGAAGGGAATGTCTCAATACCCTCACTACCGTCTCTCTTATCAGGGGATGGTGACGAAGGGAACTACAGTCTGCTGATGGGGACCACGCAGCAGTACTCAGCATAACAGAGGACATCGAGTCTTCCAATCTCACCCATCCCTTAAAATGCACATGTCTGCACCAATCCACCAAACGGGTCAAGTGTACTTCATCGAGAAGCAGGATGAAGATCAGCGGGGACAACGGACAGCCTTACCTTGTTCTTTTGTTAATTGAGAATGGACGTGAAAGAATCCCATTAACTCTAAAAGAGGCAGTGGGGTTCCGATACAGAGCTTGAGTTAACTCAAAAAGACGGCTCAGGATACCTATGAAGGTGAGGACTTGCCTCATATATGGCCAATTCACCCGATCAAATGCCTTCTCAGCGTTAGCCGATAAGATCAAGGAAGGAATTTTATTTGCTGTTACATGATGTATCAGATTGAGTATGCTAGTGGTGTTATCCCTTGCCTCTCTATGAGTTAGAAATCTACTTTGATCCTGAACAAATAAGACCCTGAAGTATAGGTGCTAATCTGCACGCCAATATAATGGAGAAGAGCTTGACATGGAAGTTCAGGAGCGATATCGGCCGATAGCTCATACAAGACTTAGGATCTTTCTCTGGCTTCAGTATTACAGTGATATAAGCTCTGGTAGAGTCAGCCGGGGGAGAGCAGTTTGATGAGAGCGCGATAAAAGCGGCCAGGAATGGTTGTGTAAGTTGGGGGAGGAACCCTTTGTAATAAGCAAGGGTAAACCCATCAGGGCCAGGTGCCTTTCCTGTAGGCGCGTTAGTAAGAGCTGCTTCCAATTCAGCTGAACTAATCAGGGCATCTAAAATTGACACAGTATCCTCAGGTACCTTAGGCATGCCCAAAGAGCCTAGGTATTCTTGCATAAATGTTGTCATTAAGGCTGAAGAGGGGGCATTTGGGCTGTCTCTCAAATTCTACAATCTCGAATAAAAATCCTTGAAAGAGAGCCCAATGTCTTGTGAACAGTGCAGTGAGCTACCTGTGCTCGAGTGTATGCATAGTATAAATGTACAAGCGTTCTTAGCTTTCACTGCACGTGCCAAGATCTTTCCACATTTGTTACTGTATTCATAAAAGAAGGCTCTACATTTATCAAGCTGAGATTTCACCTTGGAACAGCACAACACATTATTTTCTCACGTAAAACTGTTAGCTTGGACATGTAAATCTTGGAGCATCTGTCCTAATTGTGTCTGGCGTTCTTTCTTAAGCCTATGACCCTGCTGTATTTACAGCCTGCGGACAGTTAGGTCCATAAATATTTGGACAGAGACAACTTTTTTCTAATTTTGTTCTGTACATTACAATTAATTTTAAATGAAACAACTCAGATGCAGTTGAACTGCAGACTTTCAGCTTTAATTCAGTGGGTTGAACAAAAACATTGCATAAAAATGTGAGGAACTAAAGCCTTTTTTAACACTATCAATCACTGTATTTCAGGGGCTCAAAAGTAATTGGACAAATTAAAAAGCTAAATTTCTAATACTTGGTTGAAAACCCTTTGCTGGCAATGACAGCCTGTAGTCTTGAACTCATGGACATCACCAGATGCTGGGTTTCCTCTTTTTTAATGTTCTGCCAGGCCTTTACTGCAGCGGCTTTCAGTTGCTGTTTGTTTGTGGGCCTTTCTGTCCGAAGTTTAGTCTTCAACAAGTGAAAAACATGCTCAATTGGGTTCAGATCAGATGACTGACTTGGCTATTCAAGAATATTCCACTTCTTTGCTTTATTAAACTCCTGGTTTGATTTGGCTGTATGTTTTGGGTCATTGTCCATCTGTATTATGAAACGCCTCCCAATCAATTTGACTGCATTTAGCTGGATTTGAGCAGACAGTATGTCTCTGAACACCTCAGAATTCATTCGGCTGCTTCTGTCCTGTGTCACATCATCAATAAACACTAGTGCCACTGGCAGCCGTGCACAGCCAAGTCATCACACTGCCTCCACCATGTTTTACAGATGATGTGGTATGCTTTGGATCATAAGCTGTTCCACACTTTCTCCATACATTTTTTTTGCCATAATTCTGGTAAAGGTTGATCTTGGTTTCATCTGTCCAAAGAATGATTTTCCAGACCTGTGCTGGCTTTTTTTTTCTTTTTTTTTTTTAAGCAAAGTCCAATCCAGCCTTTCTATTCTTGAGGCTTAAGAGTTGCTTGTACCTTGCAGTGCACCCTCTGTATTTACTTTCATGCAGTCTTCTCTTTATGGTAGACTCGGATATGCCATGTTTTTGTTCAACTCACTGAATTAGAGCTGAGTCTGCAGTTCAACTGCATCTGAGTTGTTTCATTTAAAATAATTGTGGTAATGTACAGAACCAAAAATAGAAAAAAGTTGTTTCTGTCCAAATATTTATGGACCTAACTGTCGCATTTATGTGCTTCCCATATAGTCAGTGGACTAGAGACAGAGGCTTCATTTGTATCTCATTTTTTTAACTGAGGCCCGATGCCCTCAGAAGTCAGAAGAGATTTATTGAGATACCAGGAGCTACTGTTTGAGAAAGTGACATGAGAAAAAACGGTGAGTAAAATGGGGGCATGGTCCGGGAAGGTCATAGTACCAATCTCAGAAGCAAGTAGAGTAGGGAAGGTGAGAGGCCCCGAGACACATCTTGAGCTGGTTCTATTGCCAAGTTAATATCGCCTCCTATTACCAGCATGCCTTCTGTAAATGTATCTGCAACATCAAGGAATTCTTCTAAAAAAGGGACTTGGTTGGTGTTGGAGGTACAGGTTAACCAGAGTGAATAATTGGGATTTTATCGTACCTTTAACTAGAAGATAAGGGTCCAGTGAAGAGATTTGTCAATCAGAATACTAACTCCCTTGGACTTAGAATCAGGGGAGGAGCCATGATAGACCGTTTGAAAACAGCGTTTTTTTAACGATGGTATCTTGTCATGGCAAAAGTGCGTATTCTCCCTATCTTATCCCTTACCATTCCACCTTCGCTTACACCTTTCCTCCCTGTATTTTTACCCCTACATCCGCTCATCGGCGGGTGTCCTACGAGATAACCCTACTTTTGGAATGCATACTACCAGCTGATTGGGCGTGTACAATGACGTCACAATCAGCTGGTTCTGCTCTGTCTGCGTGTGCATCTCCTATCCTTTTCTATGCCTATCTTTTTCACCTTGTACTGTGAAATAATCCTACCCCTCATACAGCAGTAGCATGAGATCTGTGTTCTTGCTGCTCTCATTACTCCCAATGTGTAAACCTTTATATCTTCCACACCGATTGTCGTACAAACTTGAAATTGTAAGGGTAAACAGGGGACCCCGAGGGCTGATAAATCTAATTTCAGATCCCTAAACATAACAAGTTGCCAGATACGAGGTCCCAA
Organism: Pyxicephalus adspersus; assembly: GCF_032062135.1. Classification (NCBI taxonomy): domain Eukaryota; kingdom Metazoa; phylum Chordata; class Amphibia; order Anura; family Pyxicephalidae; genus Pyxicephalus; species Pyxicephalus adspersus. The sequence continues at coordinate 97,568,931 of NC_092861.1, forward strand.
ACATAAGATCCTAACAAGAACTAGGGATCTTTTTCAAAGTAAAAATAAAAAATAATTACAGATCCGTGACATGTGCCACTGTATTTAAAAAAAAAAAAAAAAAAATCTTACTGCACATGTGTGAGATCGCTATCTTTCTTCTTTCAATAACAGAAAAGTCCCTCCTGCGCATGTCTGATCTTGGAGCCCAAGCCTCCTGGAATTCATGACATGCATATCCCAAAAGGCTCTGTGCCCATATCTAGTCATTACTGCTGTTGTGGTAATGACAAAGTGAGAGGCTTTGTCTGTTTGTTTTTAAAAATGTGAAAAACAAAAAACAAAAGAAAGCGTTATCTACCCTTATATATAAATTAAAAATTGTGGTGATTAGCTATTTCAAGACCAGGGTCCCCAAATAAAGTCTGCATATTAGGGACCCGGGGGGCCACTTACATGGCATTGAGCATTAGGGTACTGCCCATTGTCTGTGTGCTGTGGTGCCTCAAATATAAATTTGCCTGCTCACTAAACTTTAAGGCTGCATTCAGACTGGCGGTGAGGTGACAATGCGGTTACCCCTTCCTCGTGCCATGGAACTCTGCTTAGGGGGAGACGCTCTGGAGTCAAAATCTGCAGACACTGCAGTGCGAGAAACTAAGCTGGCAGGGTGACTGTTACACATAGCTAGCCACTTACCTTCTCTGTGGGAGCCAATGAGAACACTTTTTGACCACATCAACCACCCCAATTAAAATGTTATACCCATCAAATCATGCTACCCTGTCATACATAGCTATACCCCCACTCTCTATGAACCCCAATTTCTCTGTAACATCTCGTAATAGATGGAACTATTATTGACGTGTGAGAACAATCAAATGTGGCTATTGTTCTAAATGTTTTATGTGCTGCATGTGTTTATACCAGTAAAATGAATAACAGACTTACATAGAATTAACCCAGGGACTTTCTACCTTACAAATTAAACAATAAAATGTGTACACTGGGGTTCAAAGAACGTAAAGGGCACCATGAAATGATAGTGGGTTGAGGGATGGAGGTAATCACACTTACTATGTAACTCATCACAAGATATTTTACCGGCCTAGCGTTCTAACTCTGTATTTTCATGCAAAAAGCGTTACATTTTTTGGCATGGAAATTTTTTTTACATCTTAGGCTTATATTTCTTAGGCATAACTCACCAAAATATGTCCAATATTTAATAAATTTAATAAAATTTAAATAGAAAAAACACAAAAATCTGTTAAAAATATAAAAATATACAGTACAGTAGCATGTAATATATATATATAATAAACATTTCTTTGTATTGGACTCAATACAGTTTTTTTGTATTGAATCCAATACATTATTTAAATTTCCAGCCGCGCCTCCCGCACGAACAGATGTCACCGGGAAAGCCCGGAAAACGTCTCTGCACATGCCAGGAGAAGATCGAAGAAGGAGGACGCCGCTGGAGGACCTGCAGGATGAGAAGGACGTCAAAGAATCAAGGTAAGTGTTTAAAAAAAAAAAGGGTGCAGCACCGCCCCCTTTAATTCTCGATGACCTAGGCCAGAGGTCAGCAACCCTTACTATCAAAAGAGCCATTTTGTCCCCTCTTCCACTAAGAAAAAAAAATAGTCTGGAGCCACAAAACATAACACAGCTTATAAACTTTTAAAACTTTTTTTTTAATTTTACCTATTACAACAGAATACAACAAACAGAAGTGCAGTGTGCATGTGAAGACCTACTTTAAAATAAATAAACAATGAACTATTTAGGCCTTTTTGAGTCCTTCCCATATTTGTGTAAAATTAAAATAAAACGTAGTCCACCTTTATATAAAAAAAAAGTAAACATAAAATTAGGAACAGTTTTTGACAAGTCGATTTCAGTAAGCTCTCATTCTCTTTTTTGAGTTTGTTTCTCAGTCAGCAATCAACTGAAGCACCTGGACATACAATAAAAAACTACATCAGCTCTGTCAGTCAGCAATCAACTGAAGCACCTGGACATACAATAAAAAACTACATCAGCTCTGGGTCTGAAATAAATTTTTTTCTGAAAAATAATAGCCTATTAAATAAAGTATTCTCACCTGTTTAATGTGAGTTCTGTTTCTGAAGCTCGATGCTGATCTTCTCTATGTCAGGGCTGTAAGATATGACTTTGATCTTCACACAGGACTATAGGCTCTCATTTGAGAGGCGGTAGAGATATTTGGACTTTATGAAGTTCATGCTCAAGAAAACATGCTTGCATAAATGTTGAGCCAAAGATGGACAGGACTCCAAATGCATACTTTTTCATGTTCGTATACGTGTTGGTAATGGCATTCCATGTTTCAAAAACAAGTTTTTATGGTTTGGGGAGGTTTTGCAATATCATTCTATTTGTGATCTTTACCGGGAGTGGCCTTCTGACTTCGAGATCCTGTCAGGCTTTTGAACTTGGAACACCCATAAGTCTTTATCTGCTATGTCGGCCAGTTCAAGATCAAGCTGACTTATCCCTGTGAATGTGGATATGTTCAGCAGGGATGGGTCGATGTCCAGCGGTGTGACAAAGACAGTGTTTTTTTTCCTTTCTGAACTCACTAACATGCAGCTTGCATTGCCATAATTGCACGGTGTAAATATTCACAATTTATGTGATTGTTCTCTTCTTTGAACTCTCTCAAGAAGAGGAAGTGAGAGCGCGTACCTCTCTGTACATCTGCAGCAAACACTGTCATTTTGCGCTCAAACGCCAGAACATCCTCCAGCAACTGCAGGGCCGTGCTTCCTTTTTCCTGGAGATTTTTATTCAGCGTGTTTAAGTAACTTGTCATATACACAATTCATATACATGAAAAAAAACTTTTATAGCCAATCAAGGTCTCCCAGTTCGGGATAGCTGAGGCCTTTGCCTTCCAAAAAGGTTTTCACATGTTCCAGAAAAGCAGAGAAGCGTTTCAGCATGTCTCCCCTTGACAGCCACCCAACTCTGTTGTGCAGCAGGAGATTCAAATATGCACTCTCCACTTCATCTAACAATGAACAAAACGGTCGGTGATTTAACCCCTTTGCAATTATTTTGTTCACGATCCTAATAACGAGGTTCATCACTTCCACACATTCAGGAGGGAATGTTTGAGGGCACAGTGCTTCTTGGTGCAAGATGCAGTGAAACGTCATCAGCTCCTGATCCAGCGACTTTTGAAATAAATTCAAAAAGTCCTTCAAGAAGTGCTCCTCTCATACTGGATGCACCGTCAGTAGACACTGACACCAGGTGAGTGGTGTTTATTACTTTGGCTTTTAGACATCTCAAAACAGCCTCAGAAATGTCCTGTCCCCTCGCTTTGCCCTTTAGCGGTATTAGTTCAATCAGTTCTTCCTGCGGCCCATCAGAGTTCACACATCTGCATACCAGTACTGTCTGCTAAATATCGTTTACATCACTTGACTCATCACAGGCAGTAGTAAAGCTTACGTACTTTTCATCAAACTAAACGTGACAGGTCGACATGCCCCTTTCCCCACCCACTCCGGCCATAATCCCTCCCATGCCCCTCCCAAGGCCATCCCACACCCCTCCCATCTCCAGCCTACCGCCCTCCCCTAGCCCTCCTATATTCCACTCACTCTCCACCCATTTATCATCTATTGCCCAGACATGTCCACCCCCAACCTAACCTGGCAAATCCTCGCCCATGCACTGCCTATTGTCAAGACATGTCCTGGCATGTCCAGAGAGATTTAAAACAATTTACAATTATGTTTAATACTGTAAATAAAAGACGCCTTATGTGCTTAAAACAAATGATCTTTTATTTACTTCGCTCAATGTTACATCTATTTATTATCACAGTAGGGTATGCATGTTTGATTGTAATTACAACAACGCAGACATAATTGTTTCAATCGCTTTGCTACATAGTCACATACAATGCAGTAATTTTTTCTAAAATCGTTCGTGAATGTTTTTATTACATTTTCAAAAGGCATTCCTTTAGCAAATACAATGTAAGATATAAATGCAGTAATTGCCGCAGCCTGAACTAGCGGCGTCCTGTATTTGCTTATTTTGATATCTTATAGTCTTAGAGTTTCGCGATAAAAATTGCATGAATTCATCAGGAAATATTTCATTTTCAGGTGATATTCCATAAATATCAAAAAAATAGATGAATCATTCGTACATAATATAATTAAAATCCAGTGCTTTCCCCTCTGATGCGATTTATCCGTGTTTACAATATAGGCCGCCGGTCTATCGATTACATTGTTTCCCGGTAATAAATCACATGGAAATACACCTTTTAAAGATGCACAGGGCATGAAAGTCGGATTTAATAAAGCTGGTAATTTCATAGTTATTATATTAATTTCATAGTCATTTTATTGAAAATCGTACAATACTTCTCTTCTTTTATTTCAATAATATTCTCATGAATTGAATACACAATCATGTTAATAGTGTTTTGCGTAGGTTCCGCAGATCTAATTTCTGCCCTGAGATTCCCGGTTTTTACTAGAGAGAATTGTCCACCATTTTCTTGATCAGGCGATAAATCAAAAGCGAACAAAGTGTAACTGTTCAAGAATTCTCAACGATCCACTGATAAAGCATTGTCAGCTTTTTGTTTGCTCGAAATATGTACGAGGGCCATATATTCGCGAACAGCTGAAGTGCCTTGAAAATTAGGTTGAAACGGTCTTGCAGGTATCTGCTGTCCATCCAAATATAAGGCGGCATCATTTACATTGTAGTGGTTGAAGCACAATGAATTTCTCTGGGAATTACCCGAAAACGAGTCGTTGTCCACAAACGCTAGTATTACAGTTTTTGGAATGTTTCAGAGAAATAGGTTTTCGTGGTTCGATATTCACGTGCCAGCAGGAATACTAATACACTTTAAGAGATGCTTGATGGACCGAGTACTTTGCGTTAGCTGTTAACAGAGCGTGGCCTATTCTTACAGCGGGCGATACTTGAACTCTTTTGACATACAGGGAAGCATGTTGTATTTGTACTTTAAATTGGGTACCTTCAGCAGACATAAGGCAGAAAGAATCTTTGTTTCCTGTCAGCTTTATCTTTAGATGTAATCCATTTAGTAATCAGCTTTGGATGATTAAATATATTGGCGTAAATAGGGCCCATTAATTCAACGCTTCTGGAACGTACCGTATATTGAGACCACTTGATGAAGCAGTCATTACGCCTGTCAAGAGCACCGGTCATCATGATGACCAGCGGTATCTTTATAGAATAATCCGGCTGTGAATTAAGCGGCTAAAGCTTGTGAAATATAATTTATTAGGGATTCGATATACACTCAATATATTCGATTGTATATATTCGGATTCAATATATTCGTATAAAGGTTGTCACTTCGTGAAATCAATGTGTCACCCAGCGTTATGTCCAGCTGATTAAAAAGGCTAGCTATAGGGTAATTAATAGGACCGGTCACAGGACCGGTCAGGTATGGGGGTGTTATCAGGGTTAACGATTCGGCAAACAACATATAACAGCGTGTTATTTAGGTCGTAATAATATTCCCCGTTCCCGGAGATGAAGAACTCCAACAGTGCATTGTCCGCTAGTGCCACAATTGGCTGTACCTCTACATAAAGCGATTTTTCAATACTTGTCTGCATGGGTGGTATTTAAAAGATATCCAACTCTGATTTGGCGTACTCGGCAGAGGCATCATGTACGAAAGCCATAGCTGGCAATTAGAAGATGTTGCCAACGCCTCTTAGACGTTGCTATTTTATTCATAAAAGGGGGAAGAATGACACCGTCAAGACCACGTTTTCTTTTACCTTGTTTTTTTCTAATTTGTACAACACCCGAGCCTTCCTGCTCATGCTTAGGTCTATTTATTTTATTCAAAGCGGCTGACGATGCTGTGGCAACAACGCCTCTGGCGATGTTCCTAGCTGCTGTTTTTACATGCGGTTTTACAAGAACCACACCTTTCTTGAACAGAGGAACTACCCTACGGAACAGACCCCAAAATAGTCCAGCGATGTCAGCGCTGTGCATGAATTCACTGCCATGGAAACCGTGCAAAACCATGGCCAGCTTGCTTTGTGTAATAATGGGTATATGCAACCGGGTCGCTGTACAATCTCTGGGACAGCATTTTTAATACGTCGTCACCGCATAAGGTCTAAAGTGTATTCGAACAATCGTTTTTCCGTATTTGAATTTAACAGGTTTAGCTTGATCGGATAGTATCAAAATTGTAATGGTGTCAAAGTATTGTTTGCAGAGAGGTTTATAGTCAGGCCTGGTATACTTTTGTGTAACGGCGTCACCATTTTTTCCATTAATCTCCACAGTTCTTAAAAGCTGTACATAACTATTGTTAACAAGCTTTAACAAGAGCCTATGAAATACTTAATAATGTTAATGTAAGATATACGAAAAATGCTGAACTTTTGCTGAATAAATTGCATCAATCTGGTGACAAGGCCTCCTGGAATGCAAGAGGCGAACTTGTTTAAAAAGGCCGGCCTATACCGGGTTCCAATATCATTGACCTGATCCACACTGCTACGCAGAGTCATAATGTACCTAAAGCTAAAGCCCCTCAAGGTTGGGATTTGTTCATGGACACCATAGCAGAGCTGTACGCTCCCCTCTACGGTGATTGCTAATAGAAGAACAAGAGAACTTCTTGACAATTTAAAAAGGGGCTCACGCGACAAATCTTTTGGCTCGCTTAGCAGTCCTTTTAAAAAAGCCGTTGTTCACAACACCTTCACCGGGGGTATTGCAGGAAACTTTATTGCCTAAAAAGAGAGCGACTCCTTTGTTACAGACTGCATAGCTAACATTACAATATTAAAATTTTTACTTTGAGTATAAAAATTTCCCAGGCATGCTGTGTTGTTAGAAAAAAATTATGTATGCTAATCCGTTTTACGTGTTTCTGTATATACCTAATAAACTATTGTTTTGAATAAAAGCATTTAATAAAATATGTTACTAATAAATAAAAATTAAAATTAAATAAAATGTAGTCATCCTTTATATCATCTATATAAAGTGTCACAAAATTAAATAAAAATGTTTTGTAAAGTGTAAAAACAGTTTAATAAATGAAAGTCTTTTTTATTATTTTCAATATAATTAATCTACTATCTTGAAATGTCGCAATTACATTTAGTATATAAACTACCCATGAGTATGCATCAGGCTAGTCGGTCTTAAAATCAGTCTTTAAAATGCCTGCAAAAATGAAATATTGAGAAAACAGTACTACACACCAAAAGCCAACGGTTCTTACGGTGGTGTTGATGCCTTATTCAGGGAAGTACAGAAATGTGGTTTAAATAAAGGTTCCGTGATTGAACAATGAAGACACCTATACGCTACACAAACCGGTGAAAAAAGCATTTAAAAGAAACAAAGTCGTTGTGTCCGATATAGACGGTCAGTGGCAGGCTGATCTTGTGTCAATGATAGATTTTTTAAAAGAAAATGATGGTGTAAAATATATATTAACGGTCATGGATATACTTTCAAAATTTGTGTGGGTGTCAGGACTAGCCAATAAAACAGGTGCAACAGTGGCTGCCGCTTTTCAGCAGGTGTTTATGATAAGTGGCCGGACACCCAAGAAACTTCAGACGGATCGCGGTAGAGAGTTTATAAACAAGCCTATGAGAAAACCATGTGCCGAATATAAAATAATCTTTTTTTACATCAAATACTGTCAAAGCGGCGCTAGTGGAGCGTATTACTAGAACATTGAAAACAAGAATGTGGTGTTATTTGAGAGAGCAAAACACATTCAGGTACATTGACAAGCTGCAAGATCTGGTGTATAGTTATAATCATTCATACCATAGAACTATAAGGTGCCGCCCTGTTGATGTGACAAATGAGAACTCTTTAATCATTTGGAAAAATATCTACGGCGATTACGTGGCTAATAAAAAAGTTAAACCTTTATTGAAATAGGCGGTCATGTTAGAATTGTTTTTTTTATAAGGGGCCATTCACATAGGGTTATGAACAAACCTATACGGATGAGATATTTACTGTTTACACTATAAACACTAAAGGGCACAGACCTCTTTATACGTTGAAAGACCTTGCTAATGAGCTCATTCAAGGATCATTCTACGCGGAAGAAGTCTATAAAGTCCCCCTTTATAAACGGCGCATTTACAGGATAGAGAAAATCATCAAAAAGAAAAAGGTTAAGGGGAAAACGCTGTATTTTATAAAGTGGATTGGCTACCCTGAGAAGTTTAACTCTTGAGTGCATGAAAACCAACTGTCGGGTGTGTAAAATATGGAAGATGGTTCATTTTACTTTACCATGCAACGCTTAGTCTAAACTTTACCCCAAGAATACTATCGCTGATTATACTACTAAATTAGCAAAAGCTGTCCATCTTCAATACCCTCATACATGGAACACCTTTGGGCCTGGGAATGGTGTTTTTTTACATCGGCCGACGAGATGATCCAGTCAAAGAATATAGTTAAATCGGGATATTACGCTAATATGAACTAACTGATCAAAGCCGTTAAAAACAACTTGACTCTATAAAAATTCCACCTGAACAATTGAGACTAAGATACGACGAGGTTGAAAGAACTGTCGGCTGTGTACAGGTTTATGCCCGGGGAAAAGTTAAGCCGTATACTGGGCCTGATAGGGCATACGCGCGAACGCTCGAAAAAGAATTTAGACAATCCGACACATAGTTTTGCGTTACAATGAATTTGGAAAGCCTGCTGTAAAAACCGACCATATAACAGAGGTTTCCACGGATGATGATTCAGTTTTAACAAAAGAGGAATGACGCTTTATCCATACAGAAACATTTTTACCCAGATATTAAGGCGGGGTTTTATATGTTTGTTTATACTGATATATTTCAACATCAGCTTATTGGCGATAGTTATGTACAGCTTTTAAGAACTGTGGAGATTAATGGAAAAAATGTTGATGCCTTTACACAAAAGTATACTAGGCCTGACTATAAACCTCTTTGCAAACAATACTTTGACACCATTACAATTTTGATACTATCCGATCAAGCTAAACCTGTTAAATTCAAATAAGAAAAAACGATTGTTCGATTACACTTTAGACCTCGTGCGGTGACGACGTATTAAAAATGCTGTCCCAGAGAGTGTACGGCGACCAGGTTGCATATACCTATTATTACATAACGCAAGCTGGCCATGGTTTGAAGGGTTTCCATGGGATGAATTCATGCACAACGCCGGCATCGCTGGACTATTTTGGGGTCTGTTCCGTAGGGTAGTTCCTCTGTTCAAGAAAGGTGTGGCCCTTGCAAAACTGCATGTAAAAACAGCGGCTAGGAACGTCGCCAGAGATGTTGTCGCCACTGCATCGTCAGCCGCTATGAATAGAATAAATAGACCTAAGCATGAGCAGGAAGGCTCGGGTGTTGTACAAATTAGAAAAAAACAGCGGAAAAGAAAACGTGGTCTTGACAGCGTCATCTTCCCCCCTTTTATGAAAAAAATAGCAAAGTCTAAGAGGCGTCGGCGACATCTTCTAATTGCCAGCTATGGCTTTCGTACATGATGCCTCTGCCGAGTACACCAAATAAGAGTTGGATATCCTTCAAATACCACCCACACAAACAAGTATTGAAAAATTGCTTTATGTAGAGGTACAGCCAATTGCGGCACTAGCGGACAATACGTCGTTGGAGTTCTTCATCTCCGGGAGCGGGGAATATTATTACGACCTAAATAACACGCTGTTATACGCCATTTGCCGAATCGTTAACCCTGATACCCCCATACCTGACGGGTCCCGTGTTGGTCTTATTACCCTATAGCTAGCGTTTTTAATCAGCTGGACATAACGCTTTATACGTATAGAGCGTATATCGAATCCCTAATAAATTATAATTCACAAACTTTAGCCACTCAATTCACAGCCGGATTATTAAGATACCGCTGGTCATCATGATGACAAGTCTCTTGACGGGCGTAATGACTGCTTTATTAAGAGGTCTCAATATACGGTACGTTCCATAAGAGTTGAATTAATGGGCCCCATTTACACCGATATATTTAATCAACCGAAGCGGATACTGAATGGATTAGATCTAAAGATAAAGCTGACCGGAAACAAAGATTCTTTCTGCCTTATGTCTGCTGAAGGTACCCAATTTAAAGTACAAATACAACACGCTTCCTTGTATGTCAAAAGAGTTCAAGAATCGCCCGCTGTAAGAATAGGCCACAGTCGCGCTCTGTTAACAGCTAACGCAAAGTACTCGGTCGATCGAGCATCTCTTAAAGAGTATAGTATTCCTGCTGGCACGCGAATATCGAACCACGAAAATCAAACCAGGAATATCGAACCAAAAAAAACATTCCAAAAACTGTAATACTAGCATTTGTGGACAACAACTCGTTTTTGGGTAATTACTAGAGAAATCCATTGTGCTTCAACCACTACAATGTAAATGATGCCGCCTTATATTTGGATGGACAGCAGATACCTGCAAAACCGTTTCAACCTAATTTTCAAGGCACTTCAGCTGTTCGCGAATATATGGCCCTAGTAAATATTTTGGGCAAGCAAAAGGCTGACAGCGCTTTATCGGTGGATCGTTCAGAATTCTTGAACAGTTACACTTTTTTATTCGCTTTTGATTTATCGCCTGATCAAGAACCTGGTGTACATTTCTCTCTAGTAAAAACCAGGAATCTCAGGGCTGAAATTAGATCTACGGAACCTACGCAAAACACTATTAAGATGATTGTGTATTCAATTCATGAAAATATTTTTGAAAAAAAAACCAGAAGAGAAGTACTGTACGATTTTCAATAAAATGAATAACTATGAAATTACCAGCGTTATTAAACGATATATGGGTGGAGAGCGAGTGGAATATAGGAGGGCTAGGGGGAGGGCGGTGGGCTGGAGATGGGAGGGATGTGGGACGGCGGTGGAGTGGGTGGGGAAAGGGAGTGTCGACCTGTCACTTAAGTTTGACGAAAAGTACATACGTTTTACTACTACAGACAGTTGAATATGCTTGAGCTGAATTGATGTCATTAATTTGCTTAGTGGTGCTGTTTGTTGCCATTTAAATGGTCCTGTCCTTGATGGTCTTTGCAGAGAGGCATTTCTTTAATTTTCTGAATTTCCTGTTTGTTTTTGAATTCGGAGAATAGATTGATGCTCTGATATTTTTATGAACAATTCTTTCATGTATTCTCTGTCTGTGATCGGCTTCACCCTCCTTATGATCCCATGAGCTGCCACAAAACTACCCTGTTTCCCCTATGCTAAGGCACTGTCTTATTTTCAGGGGGATGTCTTATTTTTTCATGAAGAAGACTACAGTACACATTTATTGTTGAAAATCACTCATGTGCCATTGATTCTTTGAAGTTACTTTCAGTTTCACTCTGCACTGCAGCCAGCATCGAGGAGTCACACAGAGGCACACAGTATCAGGTATCGGAAGATGGCTTATTTGCGGGGGGTGCTTTATTTTATTTGTTTGAGCAAAAATCGGGGGTGGCTTAATTGATGGGGATGCCTTATCATCGGGGAAACACGGTAGCAGCTGTAGTTGAATTTGGAAAGTTGATGCACTTCTTGAAAGTATGTTTGCTCTGCTCAACCTTCTGTAGTAGTTGCGAAATCGCTCTTTTGCCCATCTTCAGTTTTTTTTTTTTCAGTGTTTCAGAATGCCTTTCAACGTTACATTTTTTGTTGTTTGCTTGTCAAAATATTTTTTTGCATTCAAACTTCATACTTTTGCAACCAAACTTCACAAACAAAAATTTGGACCCCCTAATTAATCATAAATCAATACATTTATTATAAAATTAAATAGAACACAATATTTTTACCATAAAAGTTTTTCTTAAGAAACAATAAAAATTGATCTTGAATTTTTCTTTATATAATTTTAAAATATCTTTTTTTTAGGGATTCATTATACTGAGTTTTAAGATATTATTCATCTTTTTATCTTGAAAGATATTAGCTTTATATTTACTGTATTTTCCGGTGTACAGGACGAATGGGCGTATAAGACGACCCCCAACTGATTGGTTAGAGTGGTCTGCCAATTAATTGGCGCCGGACATATGAAGCAAGGGGAAGCAAGCTCCAGGTCTTATACCCGGCGTATAAGATGACCCCCGACTTTGGCACAGATTTTTCGGGGTTAAAAAGTCGTCTTATACGCCGGAAAATACGGTAGTATTGCACTTGCCAGACAGTTATTTGAATGGAAGTGATGCCTCCCAGATAGCAACGGTTTTGGGATATAATCGCACAACCATAACCAAAATGATTAAGACCTATGAATTTTCCGGTAGAGTGGAAAAACTACTAAAAGGAGGCCTGGGAAATAATTCGTTTTCAACAACAGATAGATGCGCATTGATAAATTCCAATGGTCATTAAAAAGAACTTCTTTAATTCCCGCAAGGCGCAATGGTTCCCACTCTCTTCAAGAAAGGCTTAGCTATGCTAACAAAATCCTTAATCTCATTGCTAAGGAAGATGAATAAAACATCTACTTTCTTGATGAAGTAGGTTTTACCATCTCAATGAGAACCAAAAATGGAGGATCTCCTACTGGTAAAAGGGCAGTGCATGTTGTGGCTGAAGTGCGTTTCAGAAATTATTCAATTTGTTGTGTGAGGGATAAAATTAGGACCCGGCAGTTTAAGTGACAAGCACGAGCATTTAATCAAGAAGCATTCCTCAATTTTAATGATGAGGTTTTGAATGTTTTTAGTGAAAAGAGTGTTCAGAAATGCCATCCTAATTATGGATAATGTCCCCTTTCATAAAACTAGCCAGGTAAAAAGCTTGGTTGAAAGTAAGGGACACCAACTTTTTACCACCATACTCTCGATTTCTTAATCCTGTTGAGAACATATTCTCCAAATGGAAAGAAGTAATAAGAAGAAATAAGCTAATAATTCAGGTGCTTCATTAGAAAGCATCAATAGTGTATTTTTAACATGAAGCGAGCAGGATTGCTCACATGTGTACAAAAATGTTTAGCTTTATGCATAAATAAGAGAAAGCATTATTGATTAATAAATCATTTATTACATATTTTTATTTAATATATATATATTGTTTCTTTTATGGTAAAAATAATGTGTTATATATAATTTTATAATAAAGGTACTGATTTATAAATAATTAGGGGGTCTTCTTTTTTGTGAAGTTTGAATGCAAAAATGTGAAAGATAAAATGAAAAACCCTGTAATATGCTAATGTATTTTCCCCGTTGATTGAAGAAAGGCAACTTACACGCCATTTAACTACAGAACTACTGGCTAGGAAGCTGACGCTCTACAGTATTGGCCAGATTAAACAAAGTAGTAGCATAGCATGCATAAAAATCAGGAATAGGAACTTTACCAGTTTAATTGTATGAACCACATTCTTTGGTAATTTTAAAAGCTTAACTACATGAACAAAAACAAAAGCTATAAAACCTAAAACAGTTTATATATTAAGCTTGGAATATAGTTGTAGAGTGGAATAGCTGTTAAATGCAATCCAAAACTCACTCAATGTAGTGTTGTTCTAAGAAACAGAATTGCTTCTGCCAGATCCTCTTTCATAGAAGCTTTTAAATCAGACCTAAATATATTTAGTGCTAAAAATAGTCTTTCAACACTGACTTGGGTGGGGGGCATTGCTGTTACGGTTCTAGACGCATCACTAATAATCTTGGGATAAACAAGGATGGCTTCTACTACAGTCAGTTTCGATGAGCATTCATACTTTTGTACTTCATTTAACTTCTTCAAAAAACTCCTGCTGGAATCTCTTTCGTGCATATGCAACGTCACTTTACTGTTGAAATTCCTGTTTACTGTTGCATTTTGTCCAAGTAGGAATCAATGTCAAATTCTTCATTTGAAGAGGATGATCCTGAGTTACCAGTGCTTATAGCTTCATCAAGTGGTGGTGTTTCAGGTAGTATTCCCTTCATGTGAACTGCTACACCATAGAGGGACTTTTGTGCAGTATCAGTCTGGTCAACAAAATTCGGCTCATTGGATCAACATAAATAGCAGCTAACACGATTTGATTATCCTGTAAGGATTCTCTCTTTTCTTCATTGAAGATACAATGCCATCAGCTATTACCCCTCCACTTTTGTTCAGGCATTATCAAGCTCTTCCATTTCAAGAAGAATTTACCAGGTGTTAAGTCTTCAGATTGCAAACTCTTGGTGATAGTAAATGGGGTTAGAAAGTAGATTTTCCAGTGATTTTACTTGTGTCCACAGGCTTTCAGTTAATAAAACATTTTCCAGTTCTTCAAGAAAATCTTTTAGTTCAAGCAAACGCTTTACTATCAAATTAGTGCTTCCTCAGCGTGTCCTTTGATCCAAAATGGCTCCTTTTCCTGCGTGTCTTTTCAAAATGGCATCTGTTTTAGGGGTTCTGGCTGCAACAGTTACTACACATAGTCCTGCACTATTGCAAACATACATACAACACGGCACTATACACACAGCTATAGCCCTGCACTAAACTTAGAAATAATTTGCCCTATACAAAAAAACATTCACAAACATATATACTATACACACACAACAAAGAGCCCTAAATTTTACTCAGAAACATACACACAATATGCACTATACACAAACATCCATATGCACAATACATACAAACATACACATAGCCCTGCAGATTTATCCAGAAACATGCACACAGCCTTCCATCATTGTACACACAAGCACCCATGGAGTTTTAAAATAAACAAGAACACTTACAGTTGAATCCTTCAAAGCTGTTCCTCCAAGTTCTTCTAAGCTCTTTTAGCAGACAGAGGAAGTGACTCCTGCCTTTATCTTTGTTTGCTGATCTTCTGCTTTAGAAAGGACAGTGGGAGGGTTCCGGGCCAAGGGGGACACTTAACTAACTTACTAGTATTAGGTGGTGTGCAAAATGATGTTACAGTTCAGCCCTGGATGGGAGTATATATGGAGAATGCAGACAGGACACCAGAACGGACACCAGAACACACATCAGGCCATAGAACTCACCTACACTTATATCATTACACTTGTTTACACTCAAAGGAACTTGTTAAATACATTATATCTGAAATAAAATGAAAACACTTTTTGTAATGTACATAATCCAGATTAAAATAATGTGAATGTCAGGTTGTATATTAGCTCAGCTGAACTTCACACTGGTATAAATACAACTATACACTGGGCTTTATTCTTACATCAGAGAAGTACTTAACCTCCTGGGCGTTACACTGAAGTCTGGATTTCTATACCAAAAGCGGTACACTGTTTTTCATGAAATTCTTTTTTATATTGTGGACTTGTAACTTGTCCAAACAAGGGTCTAGTAGATATCCTGAATATAAAAGTTTAAAACACACAATCATGTAAAAAAAATTAATACATTTAATAATACAAATTAAATAAAAAAAATAGCTTAAACAAGAATGCATAAATAATTTAAAAATACTGAAAATACTGAAAATGCAAGAATTCTGTATACTGCATAGTACTATATTTTTCTAAAACAACTCCCCCCTGCCCCCCAGTGTGGTAAATTTTAAAACAGGGGGCAGCACAGAGTCCAACATCACATTCAGGACAGTAGAGCCAGGTTTCCTTCCGGATTTTTTTCCAGTCCTCCCCTCTCTTGGAGCAGCACACCACACACATTTGTGTGCTTTTGCTTTCATGGGGTTGGTGGAATTTCCTCCGGAAAATGACGAGCACTCAGGTGTAGCGGGTTCACCACGTATGAAGCACGTCGTCCAAGTTCATGTTGATTTGCATCCTCTTCTGGTGTTAGGCGTTTCACACATATAGACTCACAGATTTTCCATATAAATTCAGGGTGGGGTACAGTTTTTTTGAATATAATGTACACATTCCATAGACACTGTTCCACTAGATGGCGAAAGATTTTTTATAGTATTTTCTCTGTTGCTTTCTGACAGCTGAAAGTCTTGGCCTGGTCAGCTCTGTCGACACCCCCCATTGAGTGGTTGTAGTCGATGACTACCTTGGGCTTCTGAACATCTTTCCCACTTCTTGTTCTGGTTTGAACAGTGGCAGTGTTGTGAACAGTGCTCATCATGCAGACATCCTTCTTATCATGCCATCGGAGAGCCATTATTTTTCCTTTCTGCCAGGCAACTTTATCCCCTTGAGCTTTTGTGTGGTGAAATTGGCTGGCAATTCGCGATGGTTAGCCCTAACGGTTCCATAGGCATCCGTTTTGTTTTGTATCAGGTACTTGTAAAACTCAGGGGATGAGTTAAAATAGTCTGTAGACAAGACAATACCCTTGGTTCAGCAAAGACTCAATAAGAGACAGCACCGAAGACGTTGCCAATCCAAAGGAAATAAACCTGGGGTAACATTTTGCGAGTTCCAGATATATCCAGATTCCGATTTGCACAACATAAAAGATTTGATCCCAATTTGTGCTCTCTTGGATGGCACCCGACTCAGTCCCCCTTTATATGCCATCAGACTTTCATCCACACTAATGTCCCTTTCTGGCACACAGCAGGATTTGAAGTTCTTCATAATCATTTTATAAACCTCCCAAATTTTTTTTTTAGCTTGGGGGCAGGATGGGTGGTCTCATCAAAATCATCATTGTTGGTAAAATGTATTCATTTCATGATTAGGCCAAATTGATATTCAGGCATAATAGTTCCCAAAAAAAGGAGGCCAGCAGTTTGTTGGTGGACCAGTACTACTTCTGCAGGGGATTCCCACCACCCCCTGGGAATAACAAGGCCCAGAAAAAGCCAAATATTCTTTTGGGTGACAGGTTCCCACTTCCTGGTTCCGAACAATCTTGCATGTGGAGCAGCCAGCAGCTATTGCGCTGTATATCTGTTTGTTTCTTCAACTTTTTTCTGAATGACTTTGGCATTCAGAAACAGCTCCAGGTAGGACAGGGGGTTGTGCTCACAGTGCACTTTCAGGCCAGGTGCCCCAGTAAATGGAAACCTAGGGAGCACTGGCTGGGCCTGACAAGTGTCATCGCGCACCAGGTGCGCACATCACTAACCTTCCCTTGAATCACTACTCGTGGTCTCGGTCTGTTTCAACATATCTTCGGTGGATAGATGCCTTCTGGAGCTTGAAGCTTTAGCAGGGATCATGCTGGCGGTAAAGTCCGGGTCTAGGCAGAGGTCAGGGCAGGCAGTGATGTCAGAGTCCAGGCAGAGGTCAACGCAGACGGCAGGCAGGGAATGGTCAAAATTAGGCAAAGATCAGCAAAGGTAATAGCAGACAGCAGACACAGTGCTACACACTAGCAATCCAGGGATTAACTGGTAATTTTTAAAACTGTGATTTTGTATTTACTTTGTGTTTATTTTGTATTATTTTTTGTATTATTTTGTATTATTATTATTATTTGAATCCAATAAAAAATATGAATTTAAATTTCCTGGTTATTTACTTTGGTTTATTTTGTGATATTTTGTATTGGATTGGATACAGGGGCTTGTATTGAATCCAATACAAAATATGAAATTTGAATTTCGCGCTGATGGGTGCATGCACCGTTATCAGGAATCGCCGAGCGACGACAAAGACGACCGCAATCCGACAGAGAAGACAGGCATCGAAGCTGGAGAACTTGGATCTGACGACACTGGAGGATGTCAGTGGCACAGGTAGGAGACGCCCGATTCTATTTTTAGCCATGCTTTCAACAAGTTTTCATACCCTGACCTAAGCGGGGTAATTGCCCAGGTGGTAGATTTGAATTTGCTGTATTTTTTAAATATAATATAAAATATAATTATAATATAAGGTATAATTATAATATAATTTTTATCGACTCCAACTCCAGGTACCCAAAATTGTCTCTAACTCCTCAACTCCAACTCAACAGCCATGCTTGTTTGTTGACCATTGTTTATCTGATATCATAAATCTTTTTAATAATAAAGAACTCATGATAGTGAAAATTGTTTCCTAAGACTTGACAAAACTCCTACATAGGAGTTATTTATGATAACAGGTTCTTAGGAAAAAGGTTAACTGTTTCTATAGTGCACAAATTGTTCACATTTTATTGTTTACCTTGTAAGGTAGAAAGTCCCTGGATTGTTTCTATGTAATTCTGTTATTTATTTTAGGTCTAAACTGATGCACCACCTTAAAAATTTAGAGCAATAGCCACATTTGATTGTTCTCACACGTGTCAATAAAAGCTCCATCTATAGTGAATGTTACAGAGAAATTGGGGTTCACAGAGATTAATAGATAGTTATGTGTGACAGGGTAGCATAGGATGGGTCAAACATTAAGGGGGGGGGGGGGGGTGGACAAAAAGTGTTTCCCACTGGCTCCCACATTTTAAGTTGGCTCTGTTCCAGAATAGGTAAGTGTCAGGCTAAGTGTAACAGGCACCCCACCAGCGATACACCCTTTCCCTCGCACCACAGTGTCTGCAGATTTGACTCCAGGCAGCAGTAAGCAGTACTGAGTGTCCCTCCTAAGCAGAGTTCCATGGCATGAGGAAGGGGAAACCGCACCGCAACCTCACTGTCAGTCTGAAAGCAGCCTTAAAGTTTGGTGAGTGGGCAAATTTATATTTTAGGTAACACAGACAATTGGCAGTATCCTAATGCTCAATGCCATGGAAATGGCCTCCAGGAGTCACTAATATGCAAAGTACATTTGGGGACCCAGCTCTTGAAATCACTACAATTTTTATTTTATATAGAACGGTAGATAACCCTTTGCTATGTTTTTTTTTTTTTTTCAAACACAAAAAGACTGAATGGGAGCGCAGAGCCTCCTGGGATATGCACGCCATGAATCCCAGGAGGCTCCGCGAACGGGCATGTGCAGGAGGGACTTTTCGGTCAGTGAAAAGAGAAAGATGGCGATCTCACACATGCACAATGAGATTGGCATTTTTTTGACAAATACAGCGGCAGATCTGTGCAAGTAATTTTTTTTTTTTTTTTTACTTTAGGTCCACTTTAATGAGAAAAGATACTACATCATTATCTTTTAACCAATAAAATATTCACTCACCTAACAAGAGCTCTCCAACTGTTTCTCTGGATGGTGCTACATTGATGCATCTTCGATTGACCCTGGATTTAAATATACACCCATACATTAAAAAGATTTAACATTTTTGTTTAAGCTGTACAATAATGCCTACAACAGAGATATGAAAAAGTACCAAGAAGCTCTGATCAACTGATGCCTTTACTCTGTCACACTACAATGACAGCTACGTCAAAACGTATCACTACAAACTTTTCACGAATACAAGGCAAATAATAACACTGTACCATATCAGATATGAAATCATGGTCTCCAAAATATAAGCATTAAACATTAGTGAAAGGAATACAATACATTGGAGGTAAAGTATTTTGTATTCTTGCCGTTAATGATTATGTATAAATATTGGAAGAAATGGTGAAGGGTAGATATTCCATAACCTTTGTCTGCAATCTACCTTAAACTTTGACTGCTTCAAAAGCAATTTGTTATAGCCCATAGTATACTTTCTTAAAGTAATAGTAATACTTAATACTACTTCAGTCACTGTTGCCAAGTCACACTTCTGCTGCCTTGTGGATAATGTAAAACAAAGGCATCTTGTGGTTTATGATTCTTTGATATCAATAACATCAAATGCTTATAGGCAAAGGGGTGACTGTACAAAGTTGCTTATAGGCAAAGGGGTGACTGTACAAAGTATTGTCTGTTTACCAGATATAGAAAAGTTTCTAAAGATTGTCTAAACTGCAGGAGAGAAGGGCACTTAGTACAACTATATTTATGAGAGAGAACTATTATTTTTGTGTATTTGAATGCCAGGTCCAAGAACTATTCGAAGAAAATAAGTCCTGAACTTGGACCTTATGCTGCACCCAGGATTTACCCATCACACCTGTACACTCTGCATTGACTAAATGTTTTTACATTTCCACTATAGGAATTTAGTGATATTGTCTAAATGATGTAAAGATTTCATTTTTCTATTAGACCAGTGTTGATTAAAAAAAAAAAAAAAAAAAAAAAAAAAATTTCAACAAAAAAAGAAACAAAAAAGGAAGAAGAATATTAAATTAAAAAAAAACAATACCCAGAGAAAGTATACAATTCTATAAAACTTTAACAATCTTACCCTTCAGAAAAAAAGTAGATAAAAACGAGAAGCAATGACAATCACCAATCATTATTTGGTGGATGATTTTTCAGGCCCATGTGTTTTTAATGGCAAGGATTGATTCTCCACCAAAGAATGCTTGGTGAAAGTCAGATTTACTGTTTTATAGACATATAAAACATATATCAGTTACATATCAGTTTAAAGGTTACCTTATTAATTCACTTGCAGCTTTTTCTTTTACAGTTGAAGATAATGAGGAATGTGTTTTCTCTTCAAAAATATAAGATAAGGGAGGCTTAACAATTTCTGAGAAATAAATGAATAATATTAAAATCTGACACACACTAATGACAGATCGTATGTATAGCAAAAAATAAAAGAAAATAAAAACTATGTACTTGCTTACTTTCTCAGTCACTTACCCAAAACAAATATGGAGATTTAAAGTAATAGAAAAATTATCAGCAACCTGTTTCAGGTCTTTTATTCAAAGGCTTAATAAATTAGGAATAAATGGAGTCTTTAGTAAAGGAATGCAGGGGTCAGTATGACAGCAAAGCAAGTATAATCCTTGAGAGAGAAAAACTATGGCACTGTCCATATTTGTCTCATAAGAGATGCAAACAGCTACAAAAAAGGGCAGACCCCACAAACTGCACCTTTTTCACTTCAGCATATTGTTGCACCCCAAGATTGTGTATATATTGAATTTTGAATTAATCCAGGGCATTCCATCATCATCACCATCATCATCATCATCCTTCTCTACTAACATCACTGCTGAATGAATTCACCATCTTCATCTGCCTGCAATTACCTCCTCATTTGGACTCACACAGCACATCAATGGCCCCACACACATAGCCGGACACACTTTAGACCTGGTATTTTCTAAACTCTGCAACCTCACCCTCCTTGACAACTCACCATTCCCCTCTCTGATCATAACCTTATAACTTTCAACCTATCAAACCCTTGCCCTTCCTTGCCACATCCCAGACTTGGTCAATGGCAGAGAGATATCCGTAACCTTGACCACAACCTTTTCTCAAACTGCCTTGTGTCCCTAACCTCTCCCTCTCCAAAATCACCTCCCCAGATGAAGCTGCCACCATGTTAAACCACTCTCTTTCCCTGGCTTTGGATAATGTTGCTCCTGCCACCCCCGCCCTGCCAACACCCGACCCTGGCTCAACAACCACACCAAACAGTTACAAAAGTCTGTTCCTGCAGCCGAGCGCAAGTGGAGGAAATCTGGCGCTGACTTCATGGACTACAAAGCCAAGCTTCAAAGCTTTAACACAGAGCTCACTGTCACCAAACAAAATTATTTCTCCTCAGTCATTTCCGCTCAAGCCTCCAACCCACGCAACCTCTTCTCTACAAAAGACTCCCTCCTAAACCCCACACCTGCTCCCCCCACAACATCCTTCTCTGCCCAAGACATTGCCACCTATTTTAGAGATAAAATAGACAAAATCAGACATGATATCACTGCCCACCGAGCCACTCCAACCATACCCACCCCTTCCACCTGTAAATCATCACTGGCCTCCCTCAGCCCTGTGGACGAAGTCTTAACTCTTCTCTCATCATCTCCATCTACTACAAGTCCACTTGACCCAATTCTCTCTGACATACTCCGTGCCCATTCCTCCACCCTGGCCCCTGCCCTAACCGAACTATCCAACCTCTCCCTTTCTACTGGTAAACACTCCTCAGCTTTTAAACATGCCATAATTCCCCCTATCCTAAAGAAACCCTCACTGGACCCCTCCCTACTCTCGAACTACCAACTACTAATCTCTATCTCATATCCTCCTTTGGCTTACAGTACCATCTGTATGCTGATGACACTCAAATTTATCTGTCCACCCCTGACCTGTCTCCCTCAGTCCTGGATAAGGTCTCATGCTGCCTGTCAGCCATCTAATCATGGATGTCTGACTTATTCCTGAAACTCAACCTGGATAAAACAGAACTCATCATCATCCCCCCCCCTCAAATTCCAAATCCCCCTGACTTATATCTAACTGTTAACAACACTGTTATTTGGCCCTCCCCTCAGGCACGTTGTCTTGGTGTCACCTTTGACTCGGCCCTCTCATTTACCCCCCATATTCAGAACATTTCCAGGTCCTGTCACTTTCACCTACGCAACATCTCCAAAATCCACCCCTACCTGTCCCCTGAGAGCACCAAACTCCTTGTACATGCTCTTATCTCCCGTCTGGACTACTGTAACATCCTTCTTGCTGGTATTCCACTAACCCGACTCTCTCCTCTACAATCTATTATGAATGCTGCAGCCAGACTCATCCATCCTTCCCTCCGCTCCTCTTCCGCTGCATCTCTTTCTAGTTCTCTCCATTGGCTTCCATTTCACCTTAGAATCAAATTTAAGCTCCTGTGCTTTGCCATGCAAATTTCCATGTACATTTCCATGCAAAAAGCGTCACATTTTTTTTGTAAGGAAATGTATTTTACATTGTAGGCTATAATTCTTAGGCATAACTCACCGAAATATGTCCAATATTTAATAAATGTAATTAAAAACGTTTAAGAAAAAAAAAAACCACAAAAAATCTGTTAAAGAAACATATATTATAACTATACAGCAACATGTATAATATATACATTTCTTTGTATTGGATGCAATACAGCTATTTTGTATTGAATCCAATACAAAATTTTATTGAATTTCCCACTGATCCTCCCGCCCACACTGACACATGCACCGACGTCACCGGAAAACCCCGGAAATCGTCTCTGCAGTTCGTGGTTGGAGATCGGAGGATGTGTCCCCAGGACCTGTGGTGAACAGCAGGACGCCGCAGGACGCTGTCGAAGAACGGCGTTTTTTTTTAAATTTAAATTTTAAGCGACCCCGAGTGTGACCAGGTATTTTGCAGGTAAAATCTACCCCGAGTCACACTCGGGAATACCGCTAGGGGGGTTAATTAATCTGTTTGAATGACTAGCTATTTGTGCATGAACCTTCATTTATTGAATATTTTTGTGCATTAAAAGGGATGATATAATATCCATATTTATGCATATATTATTCATAATCAACAATATCAGCGTTATATTAGGGAGGTAGTATAATGAGAATACGTTAGAGCATTATGTTTAAATGATTTGCCAAAAGCATCAGGTTATTCAAGTATGGATTTTAATGTTTACTTTGCACAATCCTTGAGGAAGAATTGTACATATTTGGATATTTACAGTATAGTACAGTATTTTTTTTTAAATTGTAGACCTGTAACTTACAGAAATATGTCCGAACAAGCGTCTAGTAGATATCATGAATAAAAAAAAGTTTGAAACACACAATCGTGTAAAAAGAAAAAAAAAATTTACTTTTAATAAAATTAAATAAAAAACACAAAAATCAGCTTAAACAAGAATACATAAAAAAAAAATCAAAAAGACCGAAAATGCAATAATTCGGTATACTATATAGTAATATATTTTTCTAAAACACCTCCAACGTCACATACCTATAGACAAAACCACATAAATATATTTTGTTTTATTTTGTATTGGATTAGATACAGGACTTTGTATTGAATCCAATACAAAATATTTGAATTTCCCGCCTCAACCCTCGTCGATGGGCGCATGCACTGACATCATCAGGAATCGCCGAGGGACACGTACAAGAGCGCCGGGTGTTCTAATTCTTTCCGAACTTCCGTACTTCAATGCAAAAAGTGTTATATTTTTTGCATGGAAATTTATTGTACATTGTAGGCTATAATTCACTGAATTACTCAATAATTACTCATAATTCGCCGAATTACTGCATAACTCACGGAAATATGTCCAAATTTAATAAAAAATTTTTTAAAAAACATAAAAAAAAAAATCCTTAAAAAAAAAAAAATAGTGTATAATGTAATGTAACTGTATAGTAGCTTATAAAATATATATGTAATACAATTATTTATATATTATATAAAGATTTCTTTGTATTGGACTCAATACAAATGTTATGGTGTAATACAATTATTTATATATTATTTAAAGATTTCTTTGTATTGGACTCAATACAGCTTTTTTGTATTGAATTCAAGGTAAAGTTATTTGATTTTCCCGCCCCTCCTCCCGCCTGCACCGAAGCATGCAGCAACATCACCAGGAAACCCCGGAGATCGTCACTGCAAACGCCGGGAGAAGACAGAAGACGTCTCCGGAGGAGCTGCGGGGACAAGGTAAGTATTTTTTTTCAGTTGTAATCCGATTGTCATACAATGTTGTATGACAATAGGATTGCACTGTAATGCATGTTTATACTTTTAGCTACCCCGACCTTGGTTCGGGGTAAACGATTGTAGCAAGTTAACTTAAACCGAACCAAGGTCGGACTAACCCCCCAGGTGGTTAATATTATTTTAGAGCTAAAGTTCACTGGTTTACTGATAAAAACATGTTATGGTATTTACAAAATTCCAGATTAAAAAGTGCTGTCTCACTCCTTGCTCTAATAAACTCTACAGCACAGTAGGAACATATTACAACTGTTTATTTCAGCAACAGCAGCTCATAAAATATATAAATACTAAAAAAAGTACAGTATGTTCTCACTATATACATTTATTTGGATGATTAAATTAAAGACAAAAACACCAATTAACTTGCCTTCTTTCTTTTGCCTGTCCTTGAGAATGTATTTCTTTGGAATGGTTAGGTAGCATCTTTGTAAACGACGCCTCTCCCGATTTGGACCCTCAGTGGGATCAAGCTGATAAGAGGTAGGATATGATTCTGGGTCATACCAAACAGCCCTTAAAATGAGAACAAAAGAAACAATAATCACAGATTGGATCCAAAATCAGTACTAATTAATGCAACCCTCCCCTGGTGTATACAATAAATATCTTTCCTATAAAAGTAAAATAACAAAAAAGGGTGCTCGCTTGCTTTAGTAGAAAGGAAATGCTAGAACCCTGTCAGAACAGGAAAGCAGTAAAAAAAAACAATAAGAGTTCTAATATATTCCCAGTCACTTTTTAAAATGTATTCAAAAAACCTTTTCATATATATTTATAAAAAAACATACCCTGTTTCCCCTATAATAAGGCACTGTCTCATATTTTTGAAATGCCAAAATATGCCCTAGGTCTTATTTTCAGGGGGATGTCTTATTTTTCCATGAAGATAAGGACTTATGGGTAGGGTGAATGGGGATGAGGTTAGGAGTAGGTCTTACTGAGAGTGTATGGAAAGTAGAGGCTGTGTGGGGGACCAGGGTTGGGTGAGATGTCACCAGAGAGTATCAGTAAAGTAAAAAGGTGCAGGAGCACAGACAGAGAAATAAGGAGAGTGAAAGAGCAAAGAGACAATGAGTTATCAGATTGGGGAGTGCAGGGAGTAGTGCCAACAAAGAGAGAGCAGGATGAATAATACAGATAATTGGGAACCATATGCGTACAATAAACAATATGGCAAACTGAATTCCAAAAGAAGCAGTCCAATAATATGGGTTCAGGTGAGGCTTGTAAACTTGCTGAGTTCCAGGAGTGAGGGATGATGATTCAGTCAAAGAGATGGTTTGATGAAATACCAGTTTAGAATGGTAGCAGCAGCAGAGGATGTGTTGGAGTCCAGGTGGATAAATCAGTCCAAAGGCAGGAGATAGAAGTTGCAGAGTATAATTATAGGTCCAAATCGGTTCCAATTCCAGTGTCAATTTCCTGGATTAATTCCCATTGCACTTATAATTTGGGCACTTGAGATTTGGGCACGTGACCAGGGTCCCAATGTGACCTTGCCTGTTGTTTAAATAGAAGTGCTTTGGGTTCTGATTATGGACGGACTGATCAGAGTAACAAGGAATTTGGGATATCAGTTGAACCTGGGGAGGGGAGGGGATGGCAGGGCAACAAATATCAATGTGCACTCGGCTGGAACTAAGGGATAGTGAACAGATAAATCTATGAGGAAATTAAAGTTGGTGCAATAAATTCATCTACAATGGGAGACGTACCATATACAATATCAGATGAGGGTTGCAGGGGCAAACAATTGCATACACTGTGTTGAAATTTTCCAGAGTGGGAGACGTACCATATACAATATCAGATGAGGGTTGCAGGGGAAAACAATTGCATACACAGGGCTGAGATTTGGCAGAGTGGGAGACGTACCATATACAATATCAGATGAGGGTTGCAGGGGAAAACAATTGCATACACAGTGCTGAGATTTGGCAGAGTGGGAGACGTACCTGTAGAATTAAAGATAAATGAACATTAGTTGCAGGCAGATGAAGATGGTGAATTCATTCAGCAGTGATGTTAGTAGAGAAGGATGATGATGATGATGGTGATGATGATGGAATGCCCTGGATTAATTCAAAATTCAATATATACACAATCTTGGGGTGCAACAATATGCTGAAGTGAAAAAGGTGCAGTTTGTGGGGTCTGCCCTTTTTTGTAGCTGTTTGCATCTCTTATGAGACAAATATGGACAGTGCCATAGTTTTTCTCTCTCAAGGATTATACTTGCTTTGCTGTCATACTGACCCCTGCATTCCTTTACTAAAGACTCCATTTATTCCTAATTTATTAAGCCTTTGAATAAAAGACCTGAAACAGGTTGCTGATAATTTTTCTATTACTTTAAATCTCCATATTTGTTTTGGGTAAGTGACTGAGAAAGTAAGCAAGTACATAGTTTTTATTTTCTTTTATTTTTTGCTATACATACGATCTGTCATTAGTGTGTGTCAGATTTTAATATTATTCATTTATTTCTCAGAAATTGTTAAGCCTCCCTTATCTTATATTTTTGAAGAGAAAACACATTCCTCATTATCTTCAACTGTAAAAGAAAAAGCTGCAAGTGAATTAATAAGGTAACCTTTAAACTGATATGTAACTGATATATGTTTTATATGTCTATAAAACAGTAAATCTGACTTTCACCAAGCATTCTTTGGTGGAGAATCAATCCTTGCCATTAAAAACACATGGGCCTGAAAAATCATCCACCAAATAATGATTGGTGATTGTCATTGCTTCTCGTTTTTATCTACTTTTTTTCTGAAGGGTAAGATTGTTAAAGTTTTATAGAATTGTATACTTTCTCTGGGTATTGTTTTTTTTTAATTTAATATTCTTCTTCCTTTTTTGTTTCTTTCATTGTTGAAATTTTTTTTTTTTTTTTTTTTTTTTTTTTTTTTTTTAATCAACACTGGTCTTTTCCCAAATTAAAATCTTTACATCATTTAGACAATATCACTAAATTCCTATAGTGGAAATGTAAAAACATTTAGTCAATGCAGAGTGTACAGGTGTGATGGGTAAAATATATATATATATATATATATATATATATATATATATATACACACATACATATATATGTGTATAGTTCCTTTAGTTCCCCACATTTTTATGCAATGTTTTTGTGGAACCCACTGAATTAAAGCTGAAAGTCTGCAGTTCAACTGCATCTGAATTGTTTCATTTAAAATTAATTGTGGTAATGTACAGAATCAAAATTAGAAAAAAGTTGTCTCTGTCCAAATATTTATGAACCTAACTGTAGTAGAAAGACAAACATTCATTTTTTTTGTTAAGGAAGGATTTGTTACTTTGCATTACCAATCTTCTGATACTCCCCTGCCACAACCAGAAACACGCCACTGTTATTTTTTCACATAGATGTATTTCCTTCTTCACAAACTATAGCTATTTATACAATGTTGTTTAACACATTAGCACCGACAATGTTATGATGGAGTTGGTTTTTACAAAAAATAAAATAAAGATTTCAAATGATTACCAACTAACCTGTCATGGGTTAGCTGCTGAACAAGTTCCTGCCAATGCCGGCTTGCACTTAAATCCATTTTGTACATATTGCGAATGTGCTGTATGACATTCTTTCGCTCTATTCCTTGTGACAAAGACACATTTTGTGTCACTTCACCAGCAATTTTGGAAATGTCCTTCAGTTTTGTATCCAGGCGCTGGAAAAGTCTGAAAAACATTATAAAAAAAGATAGTGGAGGTCACAAAATAGTTATACTCTTACTCACATCGTATCAAAACCAAAATATGCGATGCCCTAATAAAGAAACAGCTAATATACAGTTGTCTAAAATAATAGGCACATTATGCATATTTATTCAAATAAATTACTTTTTTTTTTAACATTTTTCACTTTAAATACTCATTGTAAAATGTTTTCCTTGCTTAGGCTGTTTCTTCTGATGCACAATTAAATGATCCCTGAACAATACACAGAACAGAAACAAAACCAGAATAAAAATGGTCAAACCTGAAAATATATTAAAATTAGCAATGATGAATATTACAATATTGATACTAGAAAAGATAAGCACAAAAAAGCTCTGGTGCATTTTTACATAACATTAAATCGTACCTAAACTCAGAATTTTTACTATATATAAAAAGTAGCCAACTCTTATATTAAAAGTAAAAGTTAAACAAAGTTAAATTAAAAATAAAAAAAAAAAAAAAAGGGTGCAGCAGCGCCCCTTTAGAATTAATGGGCGTCCAGATCCTACCGGGATATCTACATCACACATCCCAGAAGTATTTTAGCCCTTTCATAAACAGAAACAAAAATAACTGCTGATCTCACGCATGTGCAGTGAGATGGGCAATTTTTCCCCCAATCTATGTAACTCGTGCGCCTGTGCAGTGCGAGACTGGGTGACGCAGGA
The DNA here is from genome assembly GCF_032062135.1 of Pyxicephalus adspersus. Taxonomy (NCBI): domain Eukaryota; kingdom Metazoa; phylum Chordata; class Amphibia; order Anura; family Pyxicephalidae; genus Pyxicephalus; species Pyxicephalus adspersus. Next base: position 97,597,781 of record NC_092861.1, read on the forward strand.
AGAAGAACCCGGAGGATAAGAGAAGATGAAGTCTGGCCTTCCCTCTGTGCTGTGCTGAAGACGGATACCTGGACCATGCCATACAGGATGTCTATAACCTACAAGCAGACCAGGATGTACTGTTTGATTGAAGTGGCAAATTACATTTAATTTAGATTAATGTAAAGGTATGCACTTGGAGGCTAACATGCATGCTTCATACTGTCTAGGGGGAATACATTTGGGGGGGGGGTCAGAAATGGAAAAGGATCTGGGGGTTCTGGTAGATCAGACTTAACAGCATGCAATGCAAAGCTGCAATATCTGAAGCAAGCAAAGTACTTTCTTGTATTAAATGAGGAATAGACTGCAGAGATTGAGAAATAATTATGGCCCTGTACAAAGCATTGGTCAGACCACATCTGGAATATGCAGTCCAGTTTTGGGCACCAGTTCACAAAAAGGACACTGTGGAATTGGAGAAAGTGCAGAGAAGGGCACTTAAACTAAAAAAAGGAATAGAGGAGAGATTCGCTGAACTGAATCTAATCTCCCTTGAGAAGAGGGGATCTATGATCACCCTGTATAAATATATAAACGGTCCAAATAGAAAACTCTCTTCCCCATTATTCACTTTGGGATCATTACAAAGAACAAGAGGGCACTCTTTGCGTCCGGAGAAATAGAAGTTTAAGCTTCGGATAAGGAAGGGATTCTTCACTGTGAGATCTGTGAAAATGTGGAATAGGCTTCCTCAGGAAGTATTTTCAGCAACTACTGTAGATAGCTTTAGGAAAAAGCTGGATGCTTTTCTAGAAGCACAGAATATACCTGGGTATTAAGGCTTTAAAGTAAAAATAACAGAGACTGTTAATCCAGGGAAGATCTGATTGCCTCATGGAATCAGGAGGGAATTTTTTTCCCGTTAAAGCAAATTGTAAAATGTTTTTTTTTTTTGCCTTCCTCTGGACCAACTATGTCTTATAGGGTTTTATATCTGGGATATTTGTAATTCCCTAGTCGTTGAACTTGATGGACTTATGTCTTTTTTCAACTTAACCTACTATGCAACGTGGGACCCGATGGAAGAAACCTCCTGACGGATAGACTGCTCTGCGGGTTCGAAGGTTAAGTGAGATTTTTTTGTTTTGGGTTTACTTCCGCTTTAAAAGCAGTGCTGGAAAATCTGCACCACAATCTCTTAAAACCAAACAATTCCAGACTACAGGAGTTCTGTATGCTTAAAGAATAACATGCATTATTTTTTTTTCCAATAAGTATAGGTTAGGTGCGATCAACTTCAAAATTGGTACTGGGTATTGTAGCATACTGTAGATGTGAATTTACAAAATAGCTAAAAATGTTCAAATTGTTCTTAGTATATTGGAATTTGCATTGCCTGCTGTCTAGTACAGCGGTCCCCAACCTTTTTGGCCCCAGGGACCGGTTTCACCGAAGGAAATTTCTCTGAGGACCGGGGGGGGGGGGGGGGGGGGGGGGGGGGGGGGGGGGGATTTGCACAGAGAGAAAAGAGAAGACATACTCTGGCGTCTTCTCTTTTCTCTCTGTGCACCTCTGCTGCTTCAAAGCGATCACATGACATCTGACAGCCAATCGAGCTGCATGTCATGTGCTCGCATTGCTTGTACACAGACTACTGTGTACATTTACCGGCATCTCATACAAACACCGCTGCGGACCACTTCCGGTCTGCGGATGGTGGTTGGGTGCCGCTTCGTTTTCAATAATGGATCATGTACTCGCGGCCCACTGAAAACACCGCCGCGGACCGGTAGTGGGCCGCGGCCCGTTGGTTGGGGACCGCTGGTCTAGTAGATTCAAGTATGTAAAACTTCTATACGGTCACCTTTTATTTACCATGCTCCCTAAAACATTTTTCAACTTGTCTCAATAATGTAAGGGACTATCTGCCAGTCAGTTAAGCACAGCAAATCATGTCACTGTGATAGGAGCCAAGAGGGCAGAGGCCTCAAATCAAAAGGTGGACAGGTGGGTTGGATGTGTGCTTGATCTCCTCTTACACGGCAGTGTAGGACGTGAAACACCATAGCATAAATCCTTCAACTTCCGGCTGGACCCAGACAGGGTGGCTGCTTTCTAGCTGCTGTGCAGGGTGCAGAGGTTACTCATCATATGACAAGGGGATAGTTACCAGTACCAAGTCAAGGAAACTCTAGATCTGAAAAGTTTAGTGATTTTCTAATACACAGGACCCTGGCATCATTATGGAATGTTTTATCCTGGCTTAGTTTACGAATATGTAATTTGGACAACATGACTTATTACTTACGGATTATTTACATTACTATACGGTTTTACATAGTCACAAAAAAAACCCCCATAAAAATGTGGTAAATAAAAAACTTTCACAATGTATTTCATACTATATCTTACTTCTGTTGATTATTCAATATAGTTTTTTTCCAAGCTGCTTTGTTTGCTTCTTCTTCATTTTCATGTTTCCCTTGCTCCTAAAATGAGGCATAAGAACAATTAACAACAAAGTTCTGATGGAGATTGGCTTTAATAATGGACGACAAACTCATTATTATTATTTTCAAACAACTAATGATAACCTTTTAAAAATGTATTTCCATAAATCCCAACAGACACAGGAAGAGGTCTGTTTTACCTGACTGATTGCAGATGGAATGGAAATTGCTATTACATGCACTGGTATTATGCAAGCTCTAAAAAAATTGTTAAGGAGTCAAATATTCCAAACCCAATCTCTATGTGCACCTCAAGTTTATTTTAAGGCATAGATAGGAGTTTAATCTTAGATAAAGTTTCTCAATAGGATTATTTTAAATGCTAATTACAAGAACAGTTGACTTGTTTTTCTCTTCTGTCTGAATTAAAAAGTCATTGGCAGTTTGTATCTTGTTTCTTTGGCTTCGAGTGTAAGTACAAATGCCAATAGTCTGATAAACAAATGTTATACAGTCATGTGAAAATGAAAGTACACCCTCCTTATTCTAATATTTTATGGGTCAGCACATAGTATAAAAAAATGATCTGGTACTAGGCAGGTTCCAATTTTTTTTTTAAATCTAACCCTAAGTGAAAAACGGCAGTAAAGACTGAAGGGAAAACTTGCAGCCTGTGGGCTATTCAAAAATTTGTGCCAATCTCTGCACTGTTCCCAGTCATACACATTCCCCGACAAAGGTAAGTGCCTTTTTTTTTTAAATATTGTTTCACTTTAATAGCTCGTAGAACCACCTTTCACAGCAATAATCTGAAGCAGTCATTTTTGTATGACTATCATTCTTACATCGCTGTGAAAAAAATTGTTTTTTACAACATTTCTTTAGTTCAGTGAGAGACTCCTCACAGCATTTTTATTTGATTTGGGTTGAGGTACAACTGGGGCTATTGCAACACCTCGATTCTTTTTTTTTTCTGTTGTATAATTTGCTGATGTGCTTGGATTATTGTCTTGCTGTATGACTTAATTTCAGATAAGCTTCAGCTGTTACAGACATGGCCTCACTTTTCACTCCACAATACTTTGGCGTACACACACACATACATACAAATTAAAAAAAAAGGGTAATAAAGACAAAACAGAAAACTAGAAAGCATAAAAGGAAACATATGAGTGAGATTCTATACCAGGAGTGGGAATCATTTATGGCTCAGGGCCCAAATAAATTTTAAAATTTGACAGAGAGGCCGGGCCAGTTTCAGATAGATGGAGAGTTTGTATGAATGCATATATAAATTACGTGTAAAAGTCATTACCTATTAGTAAAAGAAAACATATATTCAAATTACATTCAGTTTCAGTGAAAACAGTGTTGTTGGTCACCCTATTTTTGCCAATGGACAATTTTGTACTAATATTTGACAGGCCAGATTAAAAAGCCCAACAGGCCGAAGTTTGCCCATGCCTGCCCTATACAATATCAACGCCACTTAGCAAGGTTAAACAGGTTAACCAGCCAACAATATAAAAAGCAACATAAAAAACAAGCTAAGAATTCAGCAACATGTGAATCCAATCCAAAAGGAGAAAGAAAAGGTTTGAGACATTGTTCAAGTCCAGGCTTTAGCAGAGTATGGTACCTTGGGTATGTCCTTTATTGGTTACCTCAGGTAACGACCATCAAGCCAAGTACGCGAAATAAGAATCAACAAAGGGAGGGGGAGGGAGATGGGGATGGGTTGTTAGGGTAGAGATGATCATGCTACTTATATTCAGTGTGGTCATTAAACTGGAACATATGATTAATAAGCATCCCAGTTCTTCCATGTTGAATAAAATTTTTCTAGGGTATCATGTAGCAAGGCAGTGAGATACTCCATTAAGCACTCATGGAAGGAGGAAGGGTGGATTTCCATTAAGTGGAGATAAGTGTGCAAACAGCAGCTAAGATATGAGATAACTGCCAGCAATAAGGTTAAAAAAGGATTAGAAGAGATAAAGTCGCTGGCAGTGTGATCAGAATGGCAGGTTGGAATTTGAAGGGAATTACACGTACAACAGTTTGGCAGAGAGAGGAACAGTGGGAAAAAAAGTGCAGACACACATGACAGGTGTAGGTGGTTGGGAGGTTTAGTCCAAATGACATTTGTAAGAAGTAAACTCAAGAAAGACAGCAACATATGCAGAAGCCCAAAATCAATTGACATTTGATGAATCAATGGAAACAATGAAATTATGAAAACTAATACTTAGAACAATGAGCAACTGAAAAAAAATGGATTTTAGTTAGGTGTGGTTGCAGTTGTCATCCTGACACAAGAACTGGTAAAGTACTGATAAAGGATTTTTTAATTTAAAGAAATGTTCTTTAAAACAAAAGGTAAACAGTAAACAAACAAACTCACCTTTAGTTTTGCAGTTCCATCAATCCCTCCGCAGGTTTCCAGGATCAGGTCCTGCGTCGTCCTGTAATCCACCTTCAACCCAGCACAGCTGCCGTGATCTTTGGGCAGGGCGTCACCATATTTCTTTCTCTTCTTCCGCCTACATTTCTAGATCTAGCACTGCGCAGGTGTGCGATTTACTGCGGCTACATCACCCAATGGGGAAAAATAAAAAATAAAAAAATGCAGAGAATGGGCATGTGCAGAAGGAGCAGCCAGAAGGCACTGGGATGCGTGACGTAGGTATCTCAGGAGGCTCTGTGCTTCCATTCTGTCTTTATCACCATGACAAAGACAAAAGGAGAAGGGCTTTACCCCCCCCCCCTTTTTTTTTTTTTTTTAAGGATTTTAAAACTCCCCTTTCTCCACTCAAAAAAAAAAGAAGGTAATTTTTACCTTACATAAAAAGGTTGTCTATCTTTTTATGAAAAGTAAAGGTCCTGGTGATACATACGATTTAAGATCTACTGTGCGAGAGGCAAAGCTGGCTGTTACTGCTAGCTTCATAAAATTGTGCAATTTGATGGAGTCACAACTTGCTGCTTGTTGGAAAGCAGAATCTGCACCTGAAGACCTGAACTGCATACATCTCCCTGCTTCAGCTACATTCATTATATGGATTTTTGTTTTCTCCTGTTGCTTCCTAAATATTCCTGAACTAGTCCTCGCAATGGCAACTTTAACATGAGGAAACAAATCCTCTACCAAGATGAGTGAGGATGATTTAATAGAGTAATAGGCTGTTCACAGTTATTTCAGATATTTCACATAGCTTAGTGAATGAGGGGAAAGCTCTGCTGACTTCAGTCTTTCAATTACGTGCAAGAAAAAAAAAGCCTAAAAGTACACTGAAATCAGGACCTACAGGTGGGTACACTACCCAGTAAGCAAGGGGTGAACGCTGAAAAAAAAAAATATATATATATATATACATACAACCTCCTTTATATCTGCAAACAATTATGTTGTTCAGGTTCTGCCTAGCTGAATACAAGTTACATGTATTATTTTGGTGTATCCTATTACAATTTTTGGTAAATAAGAAATGGTACAATCTTTTTATAAAGTTCATGCCTAGCCTAAAACTGCAAAGACAGCCCTCATTTTTGTTGTATATACAACCATAAATAGCAATAATGATTTTCATATTACTATTTATTTATATTGTAGATCCATTACAAATACATTTACATTAAATAAAAATATGCACAGACATACCTCCATAGCAGCTTTCACCAAGTCTGACTTTAGTGGTGCACTTGGAGGGATACATCTATAACCGGCCTGCTTTATGGCATTCATTAATAGTACTCCAGCAGCTTCATCCTCTTTGGTTAAGCTCTCTTTATGATTGTGTAAAAGCTCAAATACATAAAGAGCTAATTTGGGGCCATGCTGAAAAGGTAATATCAATAAAAACTTTAATAAAAACAAATACCAGCTTTCAGAAAAAAAGAGGCCAATACATTTTCTGCAAAAGGGTTATTTATATACTTGTGTATTAAAGTTTGCAACATTCTCTGCAACATTAAGCAACTGGAGCTGATTGCTGTAAAGATGACCCCAATTAATAAAAATATACATTGTAATATTTCTTTTTACTGCTATAGAACTGGGACATGAAGTCAATATGGGCCTGATATATTAAAGATCTCCAAGACTGGTAAGGATAGACTATCATAGGGAAACCTGGGTGTTCCAGCAAACCTGTAATGGATCCAGAGCAAGCTAAAAACCTTTGCCAACTAATAGCAAAATATTTTTAAGACATCTATTTCAAGTTACCTGGATCACCCATGATAGTCTACCTTTAGCAGTCTTGGAGATCTAGTAAATGCCTAAAATATATAGTGAGGGAAAGAAATATTTGATCCCCTGCTGATTTTATATGTTTGGCCTCTTGGCTGTCTCTCACAGCTAGAATAAACCTACCAATACAAATATAGACTGGTCATTTCTTTGTCAGAGGGCAAATGTACAAAATCAGCAGGGGATCAAATGCTTCTTCCACTCACTGTAAATATTAATACCTATTAGGCAAAACTTACTTGCAAACCTGGGCATAAGCAATCTTTTAACATGTCTTCGTGTTTAGGGTCATTGACAATTAAAAGGATTTCTTTTCGTTCTTCAATGTGTTGAGAAGGAGACATAAGATGTACGAAGAGTCTTCCGAGCTGAACACGGAAGGTGTCACTACATTGCAAAAGAATTGTTTTCCACTGATTTTTAGGAGAGCTGGTTCTACTGGAACCCTGTAAAAATGTAAAGTACAGAATAAAAACTGTTAAATGATTGTTGCTTTTAGATTACAAGAAGCTTTTATTTACAGTATTACTCACTGGTCTATAGTTCTTGAGACTAATAATAATATAGTTGCACATCCTGGCAATGATTTGTTTCACTAAAAATAAATAATTTTTAACTGGCAAATGACTCCAAAGGACCATTTTTTCTACCCCTTCCTCTAGATTGCTTACAAGTCTCGGGGATCCCAAAATAAATCTTCGCAATATCATATGTCCTTTGACAGCTATGGCTCATAACATTTATATAGAGAGGCCAGCCAGTTACACATACAGTATCACAATGTGGGGCATAAAGAAAAACACTGCAGGAGATAACATTTACTAATCTTTTTTAAGCAGCAGTGAATCTAAATCTAATATTTTGGTTTTGGATTATGAATATGGATTTTAGTGATGGTAGTAGAAAGAGACCCAGCAACCATGCAAATCTCCAGATGTTAAATTAATTAAAAGTAATAACAGTGCTTCAGCACAAATTTTTACCTAAATACAAACATACACAAATTATCCAAAAAGATGTACACCAAAAAATACTGTCTGCTTATGAAGCGAAGAACTCAACATTCACTGAAAAGAATCTTTCAGGTATATGTGTTTCAATACGAGTATTTGATTCTTAACCAGGAAATGGTTCAGTGAATGTCAGATTCAAACAGACCATCATGAGTAATATTTTTCATGTCAGTGGGTGGCAGTGGGTAGCTTAATTGCCTTGTTTTTTCCTAGAGATATAGCTACAGAGTGTCATTTTGTAACATTTTTCATTTGCGGTGTGCCACAGAATTATTTCAATGAAAAAAATGTGCCGTGGCTCAAAAAAAGGTGGAAAAACACTGGTCAAATCCATGTGTCCTATACTAAATCAAGTGTGCTAAATCCAAATCTGAAGTCCGATTCTAGGACGTCAGGATCTTAAGTTAATCACGCATATAGACGCAATTAGCTACATTCTCTTGTTCCACGGTTACTACTGTGTTTCCCCGATTTTAAGACATCCCCAATAAATAAGCCACCCCCGATTTTTGAAAAAATAATTAAAATAAGACACTCACCCGTGAATAAGACATCCCCCGATATTTGATCCTGTGTGTGTCTCCTTGATGCTGGCTGCAGCACGTGTCTGCTCCTGGCCGCAGTGCAGAGTGAAACTGAAAGTAACAAGCCGGCATTCTGCACCAGGAAGCAAGCTGCTGATTCCTGCGCTAACAGAGATCCCTGCCCTAACGGAGATCCCTACACTTAATTACCGGTAAGTGAACAGAAGGGGACAATCAATGGCATAGAGTAATCAGGAGGGGAAGGTCAATGGCATAGAGTGATCAGAAGGCGACAATCAATGGCATAGAGTGATCAGAAGGGGAATATGAACGGCACATGAGTGATCAGAAGGGGACAATCAATGGAACATGAGTGATCATGAGTGACTGACTTTCAACAATAAATGTTTACTGTAGTCTTCTTCATGGAAAAATAAGACATCCCCTGAAAATAAGACCTAGGGCATATTTTGGCATTTCAAAAAATATAAGACAGTGCCTTATAATCGGGGAAACAGGGTATGTAATCTCTATACCTAACTTTTGCCTCATAGTTCCATGACATTTCAAAAGTGTACTTGATGTAGCTGCAACATATACAATTACACACAGTCCTTGTTTAACGCACATGTACACTTCAGAAGTGTTTCAGGCACTTGCTTTTGCCTTTGTGGCTCTCAGCTGTCTCCCGTTGCAGAATCCAGAAGTAATCGCCCATCATGTTGGGGTTGCACCGGCCTTGATATCTTGTTTCCATAACAGAAATGTCCTGAAGGAACATTTTCGCCTTGTTCATCACTCACATCACCCAAATTTTGTGGGAAGAAGTCCGGATGGGAATGTAAGAAATTAATTTTAAGTGACATCCGGCAGCCAAGTTGATGGTATGCAACAACCGTTTTGCTACTGGAAATAACACATGTGATTTACATGATATTGAGTGTGTTAAATCCAAATCTGAACTAAGAATTTGCCTATCACGTACAGATTTTACGTTATAGGTGTGTTATAGCTGTTCAAATGGTTGGTAATTGGGTAATGTATTTTTACATTATAACATTATAATAGTTGCAGCTACCACTATGCCTGCTGCCACCTCAGCTGAATCACGACCCCTGGTGGCATGCATGTTCCAGCAGTGTCTGGACGTGTCTGGACATGTCTGGGCCAGAGCATTTGAGATTGTTCATAGAATCGAGCAGAGCAAGTTTGAAAGCTGTATTGCTGCTTAAAGGTAACGAAAAACCTTCTGTTCCTCTTGCTCATGCCGAGGGAATGAAAGAGACATACAAACCTATGGAGGTCATTTTGAAATTGATTAACTATTCAGAACACAAGTGTTAAATCTGTGGTGACCTGAAGGTGGTAGCACTCCTTCTTGTCCTGCTTTCTGTGCCTGTGGAACAGTCGAGATGACAGCAACCATTACAAAGTGAAATAATGGCCACCCAGACCTGAACACACTGTTGGCCAGTAGAAACGTGAAGCAAAAATCACTCATTGATCCACAGAAAGTTTACCTTCCACTACTTCATATTAAACTTGGATTAATGAAAAACTTTGTAATTGCAATGGATCATGATTATGATTTCTCAGCCATTCAGCACTAGAGATGAATGGGGAGACTTGTGCCCATTCATCCCTAGTGCTCTGTGATTGGCTGATGAGTAAGGGGATTTATGTACCCCTGTACTCATTCCCCAGGGTGGGGCGGTGAAGATCTGGGAGTCTCCTTATTAAAGGGGGCTTCCAGATTCCTAAGTCCTGCTAAAAATGTTTATAAAAGCCTCCATTGTTTTCAGTGGAAGCTTTCATAAAAGCTTAAAAACGCTTGAAAAAGCCTCCATTGAGTTCAATGGAAGCGTTTTCCCGCGTTTAGCCAGCGTTTGTTGCAAGCAACGTTTAAAATAACACTCAAAAACGTGCCGGAAGGAAACGTCCTGATGTAGATTAGCCCATGGGAATGCATGGGGACTTCAAATATGGGCTTTAAAAAGCCTCAGGTTAAACGCTGGTGAAACAGTCCGTGTAGACTAAAGCTGCATACACACGTCCAATAATTATCGTTAGAAACGACTGACGAATGACCGATGAACACCCGATTGGCCAAAAAAAGTGACCAAGGACGCCGACGACCGAGGATTGTCGTTGGGAATGAACGACCGCCACGGTGGATCTGATTGGCCGACGATCTTTCACTATCTATTGTGTGTACATTATCGTGTCGTTCAGTGATTGTTTCTGCGGTACATTTTCTCCTTTACATGTCCCTCCCTGCATCGTTCAAACGATTGTATCTAGTGTGTGGACGCTGTTGGTGGATTATATTTGAACGATCATATTGTTACAGCATGTACAGAATTGTGCACAATATGATTGTTCAAGTATAATCGTGCATAATCGTTGATCGGTCGTAATCGTTCATTTTCTAACAATAATTACTGGAAGTGTGTACCTAGCTTTAGCCTAAAATTGATTTGACAGGTGCTCTTTAATCTTCATGTGAAGTACAGGGGTATGTAATAGTGTTATGTATCTTTTTATACTGTATCTTTTTATGTATCCTTTTACAATGTATCTTTTTATGTATCCTTTTACAATGTATCTTTTTACATCTGTTTGGAGGCTGTAGAAGCTCTACACAGTGCTGAAAAAAAACTGAATTTTTCCTCCCATTGACTTTAATGGTGTTTGACTGACATTCGACCACCCGAATTTTTTTGCTATATTCGAGCGAATAGCTGCCGAATCGAATAGTGAGCTATTCGACCAACACTAGTTATTATTACATGTATTGCTAATGCTGTATGATTTAGGTGAATAAGAAAAGGATGAATAAAGGGTGAGTATATTTAGCATGGTATGGCACATTACTCACAACACCTACAGAACGGCAAGATGCATAGGATGCATCTTTTGTACAAGCATTATTATGCTGTTGTAATTCAAAAAGTTTGAGCAATAAGTGGTATGCAGAGAATACTTTTAACGCTCTAGTCAATTGGCAGGATTGACAAGCTATTCTTTTTTCTCATGCTGATACATCAAAGTGCTAAGCGTAAGTCTGTGTGCAGAGATCTAGGTTTTTCGCTGACAAATTGTAATTTGTGTTCTGGGGCTGGTTTTACTGGGAATCTGCTTATGTAGTACACCAGGTGCTCAAGCATCTGTGAGTCAGACTCTCTTTTGGTCAGTGAGTCTTCTGAGAGTGAAGGAAACATTTGTTTTGGAAACCAGTCAGGAAAAGATAATTTAGGCTAGGCTCACTTTAATGAGGTTGCAATGAGATTACAGTTTCCTCATGCCAGGAACCACTTTCAGGAATTGCTACATGGTAGCGTCTCCATGTGGCAGCTCCATAGGGAACAAATATGGTCAAATGAGCAGACTCTGTTTTTTTAAAAACCAAGGGGCGGGCAAGGTGCAGGTCTGAACTTACCCTTATGTTAACCAGCAGGCTGTATATTTTTGTTCATGGACATTTTCTGACAACTATGTTTGTTTTGCTGTCCTAAAAAACAGAAAACTTCCAAGAATTTTTTTAGGCTGGATGGAAAAAAACTGTAGAAAGGTTGGTGACCCCTGTATTGTACCCAAATTTTCAGTAACGCCCCTCCAAAAAAAAAAAAAAAAAAAAAGATTGGGGTTAGTGAAGCCAGTTCTAAAAGTAGAACAATGCTTGGACGTGTCATTTGATCCTAAACCCTCAAAGTTATGTATGTATGTATGTAGTAGTTAGGTCCATACATTTTTGGACAGAGACCACTTTTTTTTCCTATTTTGGTAAGATTGCATAAAAATTTTAGAAACTAAAGCCTTTTTTTTTTTTTTTTTTTTTTTTTTTACACAATCACTTCGTTTTAGGGACTCAAGAGTAATTGGACAAACTAAAAAGCTGAAAATCAAATGTTCATTTCTAATACTTGGTTGAAAACCCTTTGCTGGCCATGAAAGCCTGTAGTCTTGAACTTTTGGAAATCACCAGATGCTGAGTTTCCTCCTTTTTATTGCTCTGCCAGGTCTGCCATGAATGCATATTGTCTGCTCACAGCAAAATCTTCCACATACAAGCACCCTCACCCCCTCAAATCTACTCCAGGCCTTTTATCTGCTTAATTGATAATGACATAACGAAGGAATTGCCCACACCAGCCCATGAATAGCCTTAAGCTGCGTACACACTTCCAATTTTTATTGTTGGAAATGCACGACGAACGAACGACCAATTGGCCAAAAATCGTTCGTTAAATCGTACCAGAGAGAGAGAGAGAGAGAGAGAGAGAGAGAGAGAGAGAGAGAGAGATCATGTCATTATCTGTATGTACAAGGATCAGTGCCATACGATCGTTCGCAGATATCGTGCAGGATCGTTCGTTTACCAACGATAATTATTGGAAGTGTGTACGTAGCTTTAGTCAATTGACCAATTTTGACCCCTAAAATGACCAATTTTGAGCCCCTGAAATGAAGTGAAGTGATTGTGTAAAAAAAGTTCCTCACATTTTTATGCATTTTTTTTGTTCAATCCACTGAAATAAAGTGGTGAGAAATATATATATCTACTTTGTGGTAAATTTTAGGCATTTTTTTTTTTGTTGAGGTGTTTTAGCTATTTGGTGCAACGTTTTTGGTCAAATTTAGTAAAAATAAAAAAATCAACTCAGAAAATACAATTTCACATTAAATCCTTTTTATCAGTTGGACTGAAACCTTTGAAAAGTATGAGAGGCTTGTAGGTAATTCAAGACTTATGTAGAACTAAATTATATATTTGAATGGACTGAACCTTAAAATCTAATTATTGCTCACACTATATAGGTACTTTTTAAGGTGAAAAAAAACAAACAAAAACTAATCTTTTACATACCAATGAAAGCTTGATTCCTTCAATCATAATCTTTAACAGGTCACTTTGAAATGCCTTTTTGACACACAAAACATCCAGCTGTATCTCATTTTCAGATAATTCCATTTGCAATCCTGGGTATGTCTTACTGTCTGAGAATTCTAAAACCGAAAATTTGACAGGTATTGTACATTTTATTATTATTACAAAAATTTTTATTGTAGTAGCCAATTATATATTTTCATCTGTGAAAAAACTCACACCACACACATGAAAAAATATTCTACATGCCCTGGCGGTGCCAAAAACTGGTAAAGTCCTAAATGCTGCAAATACACACTTTTCTTTCTTGAGCAGTATAAGATAACATAATTTTATGTGAACCTTAAAGACTTCAAATTTGGGCATCTTGTGTACGTATTGCTCAACTTAACTAAAGTAGAAAATGCTTACTCAATCAAGAACTTTCAGCACATAGCAACCACATTTAAAAGCCAGCACATCAGGTCCACTTGAATTATAACTAGGGTGCGGTTAGATAGCTGTTTTTAACTAACAATGCATGGGTAATAAAGTATTTTTCTTTTTAAGTTTTGCTTTGGGAGAGATCTGAGTTCTAAAATACTGATAACCTCTCCTAATTGTTAGGAATCCTGTAATACAGGCGCTTAAGAAAGCAGCAAATAAGCATTCAGATTGCCCAGCAAAATGCAAGGGGGTTACATTAAAATTTTTCAACAAGCAAGGTTTGTGTATACTACATGCAATGTTTAGCAACTCCTTTAGTGCAAAGTGTTAGTACTGCAATAAAATACAGCCACCACAGAAAAATCCCCCACAAAAAAACCCTAAAAACTCAAAGAACATAGAGAACCCTTGCAAAAACTTTCAGTTCTGCCTGTTACATTACTATTTAATTGGAAGAATGTCATCCTGAAAAGGTAGTCAGTAAGATCATTGGTGTCACTTAAACGGAACTGAAGGGACAAACTGGTCATTGCTCAAGGAACCCCTATCCTACTTTGGATAAACCCTAGAATCTTCCAGGCCTATCTGTTTCAAAGACAACAATTGATTGTCCACTATGTTTCAGTAAATATTATTCATTGTTCTATAAATAGACCCCTAAAAGTGTTGATTTTCTTTTGGAATTATGCACTTTTTATACAAAAATCAAAACAGATTAGGACATAGGATTACAACATACTGTATAATGTCAAAATCTTTATTTTGCCGTAATGCTAATAATTCATCTTTCTGAATAAGAAATACCTTGGTAAATTAACCTGTTGACGGAAAGGACAGTTAATCTATGTAATCGTTGCACAAACTCAGTTTCAGAAGCCCTTATTGGATTTTCCTGACTCATTCTTCTGTGCATCAGTTCTGTAAGTTCACTGCTGGCAACTGAACGCATGGTTATCAGTAGTGGGTCAGACTGGGCAAAGGTTAATCTATGAGAACCTAAAAGACAGAGGCACAAATTACTTTTTCATTTAAAGTTCAACGCCAGGCATTAATAAAATAAACCAGTTATGATTCTTTGAATATATTTTAGGATTTACCAACTATAGAACCTACCTAAAAAAAAAAAAAAAAAAAAAAAAAAAAAAAAAAAAATTATATTCAACCAAAAAAGATCCTTGTAGTACATACCTGATAGTAAACCAAGCTACAAAAGAAATCTAAGAAATATATAAAACTTGGATGTTGGCAGATTTATTAGTCTATTTCCAACATAACCTAATGTTGAAATCTTGTGGTTGTTAAATAGATGTTTTTTCAATCTCTAACCTGTCAATTTCCCACAGTGATGCCAAAATCTGGACCCTTTATCCCAGCTATTGCCTTACAAGTAATCTATTTAAAGTACCACATTTCCATTTTTTTTTTAGACTTTTAAACTATTCCAGTATTACAGTATGCTGTTGTCAGTTAAAGTCAAAATAAATTCCATAAACCTGAATAGAAATCTACAGGTTCCCTGCAAACACAACGTGGCCTTACATAACTACTGCCAGCACTTTACCCCATAACACTGGTGACCTTTTTGTCATCCTGTTATACTATACATTTTATATATTGAAGGTATATTAACCACCTGAGCGTTACACTGAGGTCTAGATTTCTGTACCAAAAGCGTTACAGGTTTTCATGAAATTTTTTTTTTCGCACGCACGCACGCACAAGAAGCCGGCCGGCTTTTTTTTCCTCCGCCGGCCGGCTTCTTGTTTCAGAGAGCACCCGGCGCTGGAAGGAGAACGACGCGGGACGATCAGCGGGACCAGGTAAGAAGCCGGCCGGCTTCTTACCAGTCCCGCTGGTATAGGAGAAGGCACCCGACGCTGGAGAGGGAGATCGACGGACGACGTTCGACGGAGGACGACGCTGGAACACGAACACGACGCTGGATGAGCACAGCGGGACCAGGTAAGTGGGGATTTTAATTTACGGAAAATCTCGGGGTTAACCATTATAGCAACTTTTTTTAGCCCGTACCAAGGTAGGGCTTAACAGTCGGGAGGTTAAGCACTGCTCCTAATATGATGAAAAAAGATAGAGTATTTGACATAGACAATTCCTGTATACAAATCTTAGCTCATGTTTGTAATTATTATTACACAGTATTTATGTCCCCCAATTTTTTTTTGGTGGGGGGGAAGTCAATTAACTTTACCACGTTTTTGGAATGTTGGAGGAAACCAGAGTACCTGGCTAAAACCCACCTAAACACAGGATGAACCCAGCAAACTCCATGCAGATAGTGTTCCTGGCCAAGGTTCGAGCCTGGGACCTAGCGCTGCAAAGGCCAAAGTGCTAACCTCTAAGCCACCGTGCTGCCCTATTAAATGTAATGTACAATTGTATCTGCAGAGTTTACTACATTTTGGCTTTTTTAATTTTTTTTTTTTTTGTAATTAATGGTTTTTGAAGACCCACTGTTTATTAATACTTTTCATTATCAGTGTTACTATATTGTGTTTATTGTTCCCTGAATTTTTCCAGACCTGATACTTTAATATGATTATTTTTAGAAAAATTCAACCCTAGCAGAAGCCTTTTTTTTTTTTTTTTTTTTGTTTAAAGAACCACTGGACTAAGTGATATACCAAAAAATACATCAAGGCTTCTTTTGTTTTTTTGCTGGATTGTGCCCCCCCACCCCAACTCAAAAATCATCCTGTGCTTTATCTGTGGACTGCATCTATATTTTTGTATTGGCAGTAAAGTAATGCTGCACAGTCCAGGACATAAAGCTTTAAGCTTTGTGATCCCCAATACAGCCAGGGAAGTACCTGCCATTGATATTATTCCTATTATATGGTTAAACAGCTTTCTTAGTTTAGGTACAGACCAAGAAAAGTTTACATTTCTCACTTTTCGGCCCGTTCAGGGCTGATATGCTCTTAGTGGTACTGTGGTGAAAATAAAGTAAATTTTTAACATTACATACTAAAAAAACTACTTTTTCTAAACTCTTTCCCTACTTACCAGCTACACTTTTTCTTTTAAGATGCTTAATATGGGAAGAATGGACGAAGCTGTACACAGGTTGGGAGTCTTGACATGACGTAGTTTTTATAAACTCGATGGCTGAATGTAAAATTTTGAATTGCATTAAAACTGCCATGTCTATATGGAAAAAAGAAAAACAGTGTCATAAGGATATATTAAAACAGTGGGAAAAAAAACTCAAAAAGATAAGGAATATGATTTGTCTAAAGGAACGGCAAATACAAGTTACAATTTGGATCATGCACTTTAAAGTAACATCCATAAAAAAATGTACAAGTTGCATGTAGTGGAAATGAACAAAGGCAAACATGCTTGAAATCCAGCCTGTGTGAAAACTCCTGCTTCCTCTGTACATACATTTGACAATTTAAACTGCTCATGATTAGTCCCTTAAATTTTATGCAATCTTTTTGTTCAACCCACTAATATAAAGCTGAAAGTCTGCAGTTCAACTGCATCAGAGTGGTTTCATTTAAAATTAGTTGTGGTAATGTACAGAACCAAAATTAGAAAAACGTTGTCTGTCCAAATATTTATGGACCTAACTGTACTTATTTTCTTTTTTGCTAGCAAACCATTGGTACCTGTTGTCCCTATATCATGAAAATTGCACTATTCTGAATATTAAAAAGGTTAATATCCTTTAACACAGTTCAATACATACTGCATCAGCAGGCAAAGACACAATGGTTTAAGCTTACGTTTTCCACCTTTCTGGATGAGACAGAACAACCTACTAGCCAAGCAGTGTACACATCTGTGTACTGCAGAAAATGACTGTGCTGCCTGGCAAGACTGTCTAAAGAAAAGAGACAAATGCTAAAATGACTGATTTCTTTTTATTTATCTTGTTATACTGATATTCCTCCTCTACTTTGGAAAATAAATAAAATTAAAATATAGATCACCCGTCATGTCAAACTACAAATACGTCAAACAACTTACTTTGTAACATTTCATTTTTGCTTTCATTAAAATACCCAAGCAGTATAATTAAATCTTCAACAATGCGAAAATACTGAGATCCAGAGCAACTGCAGGCATGAATTGTAACGGCTATCAAAAGCTGCTGTAAATCACAAGTGAGTAAAACGTACTCGTCCAGGGAGATACTAGAAGGAAACCAGAAAATATATAACTGAAATTTTCTCTTGCAGTGCAGTTTATAAAAGAAACATGCTTCGATAAAATGAGAAACTAAAACATTGGTTAGGACATAACCCCACCCCCCCATGAGCCCAAACTAAAGCCAAAATTCCCCATAATTAAGGGAGGTTAAAAATCTCTACAGAAATAATGCAACCCTAAACATGTGCAATTAAAAGGAAAGCACAATGTTTATGACTGATCTTTATTATTCAAAATTACAAATATTTACTAATGTAAATATGAATTATTGCATCATTTTGTAGTTATTATGTAGTTCATAATAAATAACTTTGTTGTATAACTAGCCTTTTACCCAGCCTCCAGATGAAGCTTTAATCTTCTTTTCAGACTATTATTTTTGGGCATTGCTTAAAGAAGTGACTTTGTTTACACAATCATGGAGTCATCAGACCTTGCAATTAGCACTAGAAAGACTGGGGGTGACTGGAAATTGTATCTGTTTAACAGAACCGCAGTAGGCAGCTGTAGATGTTTGTTCTGTTCCTTGCAACTGATATAACTGATGTAGACAAAATGTCTTTACTACCCATAACAGACCTTTACTGTAGCAGTGGAGAAGATTGTTCCATCATAATTAAGATGAAGCAATGTATATATGTGTGATTACACGTTCTGAGTGGGTGCAACAAAAAAAAAATCTTTTTTTTTTTAAAGTATGTGCAAACCCTTTCAATAAACTTCTCTCTGAACCCTTTTGGCATGTTGGCCATTTCCGAAATTCAGAGCCGACATTTGTTCTGTGCATATTACCTATCCATTACGTCACTTAGATCTTCGCATTCATATCTTGCATACAGAGGTAGAGCAGAAAGTTTTGCGAACAACTGAGAAGGGCTGATACCACACAGTCAACATAAATACTGTGAGATATTATCTCATAAAAGGAATGATAAGCCAAATGCATTTTCACAGATTAAAACATTTTTTCTGTTCTTGCAGGGTAAACTTCATAAAACACTGGGGAAATGCCCTGACATGAACTATAAATTAGGGTACCTATGCCATTTGTCAGAATAGGACAGGTCCTATTAATGGTTTTACTTTTACAAAGGAATGCTGCATAAAGGGATTACCCAACGTGAGCATGCTGGCATTCCTATAGCAAGGCAAATAGATATATACCTAATAAATTGCAAAAAATGCATGATTACTTTTGCCGAGTCTGTATGTCATTGAACTAAACAATCTATATGAAGCACTTAAGCTATGAGGAAAGATTAAATTAATCTATCCTTGAGAAAGGGCATAGCTGCACTATGTTTTGAGGTGCAAGTGCAATCCAGCGTTAGTCCTATTTAAAATAAATTCACATCCCTTTATATGTGTGCAGCTAAGTCTAGCTTCCCCTTCCTTAGGTTTGTCTCTAATATACCAATAGAAGTAATGACCTAATGCAGTTGTATTAGGATATTTATTAACAGTTTTTAGTTTACATATAAAGTGCAATTTTTAAATATTATTGCGCTGGTGACAAAAAATAGAAAAAAGACCAACTGATTGGATAGCTTAGATCATACCTCCTAATACATAGTTTTGGAAAACAAAGGACAGTGTATAATAATTGTACAGTCATATAGTGTATGGTGAAATTTACTTCAAAAACTAAGCATAGCCCAAACCTAATTTTTCAGTTTCGTACAGAACAGAGCAGTTAACCGTTACAATCCAGGTCAATTTACCAAAACAAACTTAGAGAAGATTTATTTTTTTGTATGTCTTGTAATGTCTTTTTTTTGGTAATGGTTTTAACAAAACAAACTTAACAGTAACAAAGAACCAAGAAGGCAATGACTCACCAGAATAGGCAGTCAGATTCTGTGGGTTGGAGTATGGAAAGACAAGGGAAGAAGGGCTAGAGAAAGCGTAAAAAGACAAATATGCCACTGAAGGTTCAGCTAATAGAGCAAGACCAAGGGTCATCCCCCATGGGTAACATCAGCCTATCTGTACTTAATGCCTACAGAGGTTTTAAACTTCCATACACAACACAAAATATTGACCAAAAATATAGTTTTTTAGGCAATATGCCACTTTTAATTTCATACCCCCAATCTCTATTTCCTAACCTATTGGGCATCATTTTACACACATCTGCATAGCATGGTTTAAACATACCTTGTTTCAATGGCACATAATGTTGCGAGGGTGTTACACAAAGCATACAGAAGACCACTATCAAGGAGCATATCTGCTATTTTTGAACAGGAGTGGATGATCTGAAGCAAAATGCAAAATGAGTTGTGCAATAAGGTGGCATTGTGTAAGGAATTCTCAAGCATTCCAAGAATAGGGATAATGCACCATTTCTGAAAAACACCCGCATTTCGTATGTCTTCTATTCCAAATCTGTTTGAGAAAAAAACAGGTGACATGGGAATTAAATAAAGTCTGAAAGCATTAACTAATAATAACTTAGGTATATCAAAACCAAGAGAATTGGAATGTTTTCTGTCTGCACTAAATAACCAGATACTTTTGCGCTGGAGAGCATTGTGACAATGAATGTTTACGCATAATACATGTGTTAATGCATTCTGGTGCCATTTAGAATAAATGCAACTGTGTCATACCATATTATTTAGGTTGGTAAAATTTTAAAGAAAATAAATCTGTCTTGCAGAGTAAGCACCTTTATTTTTGCTTTATCTGTGATTACATTGTTCCATCTGGGCAATATTTATATTTACTGACAGGGGAACACTAAAAAAACTCAACACTTCTGTTAGTTGAAGCCCTCTGCTTTCTGTAATATAATTTCTTGCCCCACCTAATGTTAACCCAATTTTACACTAAATTTTGTCAAGAATGAGATATTGACAAGGTCTCCTCTCCTAGGTTTGTATTTATTACAACTGTAGAATAACTGCCCCAAACAATGGTTGTAGGACATCCAATAGCGTTTCTGCCTAAAAACAAGATCAGCATATGAGCTATTCTTTGAACACAGACTACATACTAAGCTACACTAGGCTGTGGTTAAAAGCAGCTGACAGGGAAACAACAGTAGTGGACAGCCGGAAAAAAAAACTAGGAATATTTAGTGTAGAAGCTAATAAATGTTTGATTCTTCTGCTTAACTGTGTCCCACGTAAATAGGAATGATAAAATATATGAAACGACAGTATTTGTTTAGGTGATCAAGACTCTTTGGGGAGCCTATAATCTAATGAATCCAGAAGGGCTATCCAACAAGCACACATTTTTGGGCATTCATGGGCCTTTTTTTTTTTTTTTTGTAAAAGCGAACAACTTACTTTAAAACAGTGTTATTAGGCATGTTAATGTTATAAAAACCTTGCAGGCTTTACTTACTGCTTAGTAGAGGTACAATGAAGTGGAGGAGCAGTTAAGCAGTTATTGTGTATATATGAAGATCCACAAAGAGCATCCACACAATTATGAGAAGATACCCATGGACAAATAAACTGCAATACAGCTATGCATACCACTATATCTAAAAACCTACTTCCCTGGCACTCCTCCTGCTAGTGTACAGATGGGTCAACTCCACCTCCTTGATTCCCCCCCCCCCCCCCCCCCCCCCCCAGCCTACCGAAAAACAGTCCAGGTACCCCCCCCCACCCCCCCCCCCCCCCCCCCCCGACCCACCAATTTCCATACCCCCTTCCCTCCCGCCTCCTCTCATAATAGCCCTAAGAAAAGCCCTGGGAAGAAACCGCTCAGGAAAACTTAACATTTGTCTTCCCCTAGCCCCAACCATCAATCCTCTAAAAGGAGACATGGTACAAGGGAATATTCCCCTAGGGAGAAGCTAGGTTCCAGTTCCAACTCATAAGATTATTCAGGCAGACAGTGGGAGCCTCTACGAAAATCAGTTTTCTGGTTCAGATGTTGAGGAAGGAAGTTCCTTTACTTCTGACTTTTCATTAGTCTACCCATTCATTAATGCTATCAGAAAGGCTATAGGAGGGGGTGCTGAGAAGTCCCTTGCTTTGCACAGAAAGAAGAGCCAGAGTTATGAAATAACACATTTATTCAACATATTCCCCCGAGACTGATGCACTTGGTACAGCGTAGCTGCAGCTTTTCTAGGCTGTTCAAATAAAATGTCCTCAAAACGTTGACCCTTCAGGTGTTTCTTCAAACTCAGGAACAGATAATAGTCTGAAGGGGCCAGGTGAGGTGAGTAGGGGGATGGTGGACCAATTGGAAACCCAGGGTGTTCAATTTGGCAGCCACAGCGTCAGACGTGTGCGCAGGTACATTTTCCTGCAAAAAAAAAAAAAGATTCCTTTGGTCAACTTTCCACAGCGTTTCGTCTTAATTGCCTCCTTCAGCTGGTCCAGGAGGTTACCATAATGCTGTCCGGGGGTACTAGAGTCCTGAGGTAGGTGGTCCACTAACAGAATACCGTCTTTGTCATTCGGAACTTCTTCGGCCGCGGGGACTCGCTGTGGTGCCATTCCTTTGACTGTTCCTTGGTTTCAGGATCATAGATGTGGAGCCAGATTTCATCCTCAAGTCACTAACCTAGCCAAAAAGTCCTGTGCAGCTTCAAAAACTGATCACAGTTCAAACATTTCCGCACCCACTTCGCTGAAAGCTTGCGCATGTCTAGGATAGTGGTGATAACAAACCCAACATGCTCCCCTGAGATGTCAAGTATCTGGGCTATCTTTTTTGCAGATATTCGCCAGTCCTTAATAATCAGCCCATGGACAGCATCGCAGGTTGTCGGGTAAGTTGAGGTTTGGGGGGCGCTCACTGCGGGGCTCATTTTCAACGGTGAAATGATCAGTCCTGAAATGAGATATCCAGGTTTGGACAGTGCTGTAGGAAGGACACTTCTCCCCCCGTGTTTGTGACATCTCAGTGTGAATGTCCCTTGCTGACTTTCCCTGGAGAAACAAAAACTTCATGATGGCCGGTAACTCCAATGACGTGAAACATGCTTGTGCCTCTGCCATCACAGCTTCTTACTAAAAGAAAAAACAGTTTTAAGAATCGCAAAGACCTGATATTTGCACTGATACATACTAAGGTATTAGGCTGTCGTATGCACACTCATTTTTCTATTTCATCTGGAAGGGGGCAAAGCCAGGAACTTCACAGCACCCCGTGGTACAGTGGGAAGAAACTACCCCTTCTCCACCAAAGAAGAGGAGATACTTTCCTACCTTAACAAAGGAATTTATCACCTTTCCTTTCATGGAGAACGTTAAGCATCTCGAGGGAGAATGGATGAAGCCCTTGAAGGCAATGCGCTTTTTGGCAATTCTCTTGAAGAAGGTATGCAAAGGTTGACAGGAGGAAGATCAGGATTGCTGCCTTAGAGACGTAAGTGCCAGTTTGTTCAAGCCAATTGGGGTTCCCGGGATAAATTTCCACACGTATAGAGGTTTTACGTGACAGGAACCATTCCGTTAGTGATGGAAGGGAACACAATAAGCGTTTCAGAGACCAGCAAGTTCCAAGATCCCACAGTCAGCCAAATCACAGTCATCTGGCAAACGGTTATGATGGTGGCTTTGCCCAGGTTCTGGAAGTAGAAGCCAAAATTCTGAGGTTCACAGAAGTATGGTGGAAGAACATTCTGGATACCTGGGGGGGTGTCATGGGTATCCTCAGGTTACCAAATTTGTTAAAAAAAAAAAAAAAAAAAAAAAACACACACAGCACCACTTCTCCCGAACTATTCTTCCAGCGGAGGAGTCAAAATGTCAAATCATACGGTCCTATGTTTAGGAGCTTGTCAAGTCCCAGGCAGTGGTATCTGTTCTGGTGAAAGAACATGGAAAGGGATACTATTCCAGACTTTTTGGTACAGAAAGTGTCAGGAAATGTTCAGAATGTGTGATGGTAATAAGCATGATGAATGCCTGTATTTCAGTGGTTCCGTGGGCCAGATGGCATACGAGAAGGCTGCAGGTGTTAATTCTCACTCAGTGGGATTGTGTATTCCTAAAGCAAGAGATCCATATTCCACTACCGATACAGAGAGTTCTGTTATGGTGGACATCAGTACAGAACCTATCCCAAGGCAACATCGTTAGTACAAGGAGATTGGACAATCCTAACTACAGATGCAAGCATTAACGGCTGGGGAGCTCCTTGTGGCAAATATCAGGCACAAGGGCAATGAACTGTTCCAGCAAAAACCGGGTCCAATCTACTGGAATTGAGGGCAGCATGGCATGGCCATTTTTGGATCTCCTACTACACAAGAAGGTGAAAATCCTAATGAACAACAGAACAGCGGTAGCATACATAAACAAACAGGAGGGAACAAGGAGCCCTCGTCAACTTCAGACAATGTCAGTAATCTTCCAGTGGGAAGAACAACATTAGAACTATCTGCGGCATATCTTGCAGGGTAACATAATCGGCTGGCAGACACATTCAACAGGTCCTTTCCCGATTCCAAGGAATGGGCTGTGAATACAAAATACATTCAATACGATTTTTCGGAACTGGGCGACTCCAGTAATCGACCCAATGGCATCTCCAGACAATGCTCAGGTCCTAGTGTTTGTACAAGATTCCATTGAAAAAGTATTCTGAGCCAATGCCTGCTTGCAATCACTTAGGATTTACCAATTCTGTATGTTTTTCCCTCAAAACCCCCCATCCGGAAGGTCCTCTTGAAAATCAGAAGGGAAGCTGCATTCCACTTAAACTGGAAAGCAGTACTACCTGCAATCACTACAAGCACAGGGACAAGTTCTCCAGGATGGGGAGGATGATTCTAAAAATTTAGATATGGTTCAAATAATTTCTACCTACTAACAAAGAACACAGGGCTTCAGAAAGACGGAAAATACGTTCGTATTTCCCAGCAGGCCAAAGAGAGGGCAGGTTGACCCCCGCAAGAGTCATTGCCTTTTGGATTCTAGAAGCAAAAAAATTTGCCTATTCTCTTATGGGCTTGAACCCACCACAAGAAATCAGAGCCCACTCAAGGAGGGGCATGTCAGCATCTTGGGCCTCTTATGCAAAAGTGTCAGCAACAATTTGCAAAGCAGCTAGCTGGAAGTCTCCAAATACGTTCATCAGACATTATAAATTGAGTGTCTTTTCTGATGCAGATTCTGCTTTTGGCTCCTCTGTGTTAAGGTAAGCATTAAAAAACAACATTAAAAGAAAATATTTTTGCAGCAATTTAGGTTTTCTTGGATTATGGTTATGTGGTCCCTCCCATTATGTTTTTTTTGGCAGGAGCAGTGCCAGGAAAAATTGTTTATCATACTTACCCATAATTTTCCTTTCCTGGCAACTCCTCCTGACAGCTCATTTAACCACCCTCATCTTTTATCCTGTCTGTTATGGAAATTGGTGGGTCCTGGGAGGTCAAGGAGGAGGAGTTAACCCATCTGTGTGCTGTCAGGAGGAGTTACCAAGAAAGGAAAATTACAGGCAAATATGATAAACAATTTTCCCTTATAGTGAAAGATTATATTTTGGAACTTATTTTCAAATGACTATAAACATTTAAGTGTATGTGCCTCTGTATAAAGGAGGCACTAAAGTAAACAAGAATCTGAGGCCATAATATTTTATATTCACAAGACAAGATAAATTAACCGTAAAACATACTCTTCATCAAGCCCAATGCATCTTCCAAAGAACATCTCCAGCAGACACTCCACTACTCTTTGACTCCCCTGGTGCAGATAGAGTTGGTTGGCTAGCAATGTAAAACCACTTTTCTTTAAAAAGGCTTCTTTATATTCTTTGGATGCTCGATGAAAATATGAATTCAACAGCTAGATAAACATAAAACAAAGGTTGAAATCATATTAATGCTCCTTCTCCCAAGATACTTCTTTTACTTCCATTTGTTTTGTTTCCTAATTTCATTTGTTGCTGGCTTTACAAAAGTGAAAAAACTGCACCCATTTGATGTTTGTTTAAATAACTTTGCAAAGCTTTGTACCAGAATTATATTTTTAACTATACAAAATATAATATAAAATCATTTTTATCTACAATAAGGTCAAGTTATAAAAAAAAAAACATGGTTCAAAAAGGAAAATCTATATTTTTACACATTTTTTTTTAAAGATTACAGAGAAAATAAAATTTAAAGAGATTATCTTCGAAAACAAAAATTAATTGTACGTAATTAAAAAGTTATGTTTTAATCCAAAGACACACAGCAGAAATATAAAAAAAATTTCTGTCACTTGTTATTGAATCATATGCCAAAATTCAGTGCTATAATTTGCTCTAGGTAATCTGATGTGGAACGTAAAAATGAACTAAGCTCCAATGTCTTGAAAATAGCTTTAATTACAGC
Organism: Pyxicephalus adspersus; assembly: GCF_032062135.1. Taxonomy (NCBI): domain Eukaryota; kingdom Metazoa; phylum Chordata; class Amphibia; order Anura; family Pyxicephalidae; genus Pyxicephalus; species Pyxicephalus adspersus. The sequence continues at coordinate 97,623,791 of NC_092861.1, forward strand.
ATTCCTGTGTCATTAGTACACTGAATTATGTGTCAGTACTGCAGCATCATGATAAATATTCTACAAAAAAAAAAAAAAAAAGTAAAGTATCAAACTAATTTTCTGGATGAATAGTTTAACTAGTTCCTGTAATTTATTTTGTCTAAGCTCACTACTCTAAGCATCTAAACTGTGCCCTGCTGATCCACAGATAAAGGCATACTGTAACTATTGTTAAAATAAAATAAGTCGAATCATCAATATTAATGCCATTAAGACTTACTTTTAGAACTCCTTGCTGAATAAGAGGAGATGGGTGATTGACTAATACAATAAGTACATCTGGCTGAATAATTTCATTGAAAACATCCACTATCATTATATCAGGCATGGTTAGAACAACACCACACAAAAGATCACAAAGCCCGCAGCACACAAGATGAATGCAGTCATTCATTGATCTACAAATCAAGGGGAAAAAAAAAAATAATTCTTTACATTTATAATATTCAATATAAGATCATATGAAATATATGCATCCTGTTAGATGGCATCTTATCTAATTTATAAGACCCTACGCTGCAAGTACAGTCAACCTATTTACTGAGGGACCCCTTCCCGAAGCCAAAATGGTTACTAATATTAATACTTGCATTTTTTAGTGCAAAAAAAAAAAAAAATGTTATCTTTTGATAAAATGTACATTTGAAAATATATTTAAAGAGGGGCCCTTAATGAAATTCACTACATAACACAAGTAGCAAAGGAAAACTGTACCTTCCATCCAGATGGACAGAATCTTTACGTGTAAGGTCAAATACTGGGGACAAAGGAAAGCTTCCCCATTCTTCAGAATTTTTCTTCTCAGACATATCTGTCCAGCTTGTACTGGATAAAGATCCACTGGAAGGGAAAGCTGGACCAAAACTGGTGAGATTATTCTGCCCTTTCCTGGATGAGGAAATTCCTTTAAGTATATGAGGACGCTGCAAAAATACCTCTCCAGCACTTTCACATGGTGTTACTTTGCCTGATTCATCAGCTGTAACTTCCAAATTGTTGTCCAACTGACCAAGATACTCCTTAGAAGGTTCAGTAATTGTGATACAATCAGGAAGCATTAAATCACAGACTGTCTGTGCTGACTCACAGCTGCTGATGTACTGTTCTTTCTGTCTTCTCAGTACATTCAATCTGTGTTGGGAACTGCAGAGTTTGTCTTCATTGCTTTGGTCATTCTCCACAGACTCCTGAACATCCACTATACTTTTAGAGAGGCTTCCTCTTAATGCCCTTGGATATACTTTGGGTGAACATGAAGGAGAAGGTGGTAAACTCTTGGAACGTGACATTTCTGCCACAGAGAGATGTAAATGCTGCTGTGATGAAAACATTGCGACATCAGTACCTTTAGGAGGAGATATATATTTGGGATATTAGTCCTATAAATTATTCTGAAATTCTCTAGCAATTAACAAAAAAAAAACAAAAAAAAAAACACATTTTACACACATAACTGGGGGGAGGGGGGATCTTTGTGGATGATTGTTTGCAGATATAGCTCATTAGCTTACTGACCTGTATGTTTGTCCTCAGAAATGCTACATTGTATCATTTTATTATTAATTTAATTAATAATTGTTTAAGCAGTAATTAATTATTAATAATTGTTTAGGCAGTAGAAAAACACAGCAACTACTGGCAAGTAATACATTCACATGAATGCTGCAGTTGCTAATAAAAAGTTGTAACCTAGGCTTTTGCAAGCAGCTGCAAAGTGATGTATTTTTGTTCAGTTTTTTTATAATACTTAATAAACTATTTAAAAAATGCCTACTAAGCCTTCAAATGCTTATAAGTCTATTGAGGCACACCCCTGGACGCTGCATGTAGTGTCTGAAAAAATGTGTAGCAATACTGCAAGCACCCACCTAAAACAGAAGTAAGAAAAATAGACCAATGCATTGCCAGGTTCTTTTGGTAGCCTGGATAGAGTTGTAGCATGCCTACTGCCACTCTCCACCTTTCTATTGTTCCATCATTATGATAGTGTGTCTCTTACGCCTAAAGGATTGGGCAGGAGGCAGAAACTGCAGTCAACTTTCAGCATTACCCAGAAGCTTTTGTCAAACTAATTCACATAAAGTTGTAAGGGTGTACTTTAGGTCTGAAATTTTTTTTGAAAGACCAATACAACAGCAACTTTATAATTAAGTTTGATTTTAAAAAATTACACAAGTCTACTTAAAGGTTTACAGTGGAAAATATGGTCACTTTTTAATAAATAAAATACAAACTTTTACCTTTTTCCAGTGTGTCTGAAAACTCTGAGGGGCATTTGCTCGAAAACACATGATTTAAAGAAGATTGGCCTCCAAGGCTAGATTGTCTCTGATGTAGAAAAGATTTTAACTTTTCCTGAAATGTCTTGTCATCTATTGTAAAACAAAGTGCAATATCAAGACTTCAACAAAGGAAATAGAAAAAAATATGAAGTAAATAAAACTCCAACTATATAAAATGTATATGGAAATCTTTACATTTAAACTATTTTATATACAGATGCATACATTATTACTCATTGGTAAAAATATGGGCATATAATTGGATACATGCAAGGAAAGATAGGGATGACATTTTTCTTTTGTTACTCGGAGTAACAAGATCCACTATTAGTACAACACCTCCTTTAATTCATATTTTGTTTTTATGTACATTACATAAAACATGTAAAAACATTTTGTATACTACTAATGATTTCCCATAAACATTGCAACAATGTTAAAGTTTAAACAGTACGCTTCTTTATTTTCCTCTCTTTCAGTTTGCTAAATATAGTTTGGTTTCTATGAATAACAAAATGTTCACAGTTATGAAAATGAAGCGGGAAAGGTATTCCATTGCCAAAATCTGGAGAAAGTAGAGTAAAAGTTGCTCCTCCATATGTACTGAACATAGGAATGAGCCACAGAAGATGTGGCAAAACTGCATGGAAAAGATAGTGGAATAAAAAGCTCAAAAAAGGAAAATGAATGTAGCCACTGCAACTAGGGACTGGTAAGCTGCAATATATTAGGTTTTGTTTTTGTCGGGTTTATATACATTTTAGTTCAAGATCTGTGTAACCTCTTGAAGCTGCAGCACACACAGCTGATCATAGGGCAGAAGTATCCTTTCTTCAAGGTGTTTGTGCAATGTAACTGCACTTTCTGCTTTCAATTTCATTACACTCCCAAGAAATGTTAAAATCTAATTGGTTGCGTGTACTGACATTTGTTTTTACATCAAGCATTGCGTATGTGGGAAACAGCATATTTAATTTCATATGCCTTGTGTAAATATCTGTAAGCATTCACAAGTATTGACTGCCTAAGTGTTTTTCTCAGTAAATATATTTCTAATGGAGCTATTGACATGAAATTTCCACTACATGTCAGAAAAAAACCAAAGTAATCCACAAATAAATCAAAACAAACAAGTCCCTAAATTATGTGTAATAAAGTGGAACAGCACAGGGAATAAATATTAAACATGCTTACTGAAATTGGGTAATACTAAGAAGAAAAGCTTTTGATGGTAATAACAGCTTCAAGATGCCTCCTGTATGAAGATACTAGTCACATGTATTGCAAAGGTGTTGGGTCCATTCTTCCACACAAACCGTATTCAAATTTTGAAAGTTCCAGGGGCCTCTTCTACGAACTATGATCTTCAGTTCTTTCCTCAGATTTTTAATTGGATTCATGTCAGGAGATCGATTGGGCCATTCTAGCAGCTTTCTGCCTTACATTTCTCCATTCCTCCTTCCTTCAGTTATATGCAGTCTGCCAGTACCATATGCTGAAGAACACCCCCACATCATTATGTTCCCACCTCCAAACCTCACTGTTGGTATGGTGTTTTTCAGTGATGTGCAATGACACCCAGTTTCATTTTGGTCTTATCTTAATCAGACAATATTCTGCCAGTATTTCACTGGCCAAATGTTATGCAGCAAACTTTAAACATGCTTCAACAAGCTTTTTCTTCAGCAGTGGAGTCTTGCACAATCAGCATGCACAGGGACCATGTCAATAGAGTCCATTACTTGTTGTCGTCTTTAAAACAATTGAACCTGATAATTGCAAGTCTTTCTGGAGCTTCTGAATATTCTTTTGACTCTACCATCAGAAATCTTGTGAGGAGCACCTAGTTGTGGACAGTTTAGGGTGTAAATGATGTTCTTTCCACTTCCAGATTATGGCCTTAATGGTGCTCACTGGAGAATTGAGAAGCTTTGAAATTTGTCTGTAACCAATGCCATCAACATGTTTTGCAACAAAAAGGTTGCTAAGGTCCCTGGAGAGTTCTTTGCTTTTACCCATCACAAGATGCTTCTTGTGTGATACCTTGGTAATGACAAACCTTTTTTTATAAGCCAAAAAGTAGGACTAAACCAGCTGATAATAAATTTGCACTGCTAGAGGGGAGGATTGCTTTGTAAATACTGGCAGAACAAGCGTAATAAAAATATAGTCATATGAATATGAAAAAGTACAAGAACATGTAGATGTTTTTAGCATATTTAAACAAGCATACACTACATCTTCAGTTAAACAGTGGCTACAGAGAAAATGTTCTAAATGTTACATTACCAAATGACACACAGAATAGGTTGTATTCATTTTCATAATGTAAATAAATTGCTAATTTGTTATGTGTAAACATCAGGTGTTCCTGATTAGGTGAAAATGTCCCTCTTGAAAAAGTGTATCGAAACGCATTGAGAAGTGAGCAAGTGCTCTCAATTTTGGGAAACTGTTTTGGAAAAAATTTTAACCTGTGATGGTATCTTTATGGCTTAAAACATTGATAATATAGTGATCTTTTGAAAACAGTATGCATTTATGTTTTTAAAAAGTGATACGGTAAATACATGTTCTAAATTTTTATTTACATATGATATTATTGGACATAGTGGTACCGGGAAAAAAATTGTTTTGATTATCTATAACTTTTGGGATGTGGTACCACCTTACTATGTTTGAATGTCCTTATGACAATAATAAAAATCTTTAAATCCTAAGGGAGAATGCTTCAAAGCAGTCTTTTTTTTGTATTCCTAAAATATCAAGGGTCTAGAATTCAATTTGTAACAAATGAGATGTATCACCATTCCAAGCAAAATCAAAAGAGCACCAAAGCTTTCAAAAAGAAGGTTATGGATGCCTATGGGTTAAGCAAGAATTTTTAAAAGATTGCCAAACGATGTAAATTAAAAACATCTTGCAGTAAACAAAAAAATTTATAAGCAGTAAATGTTTCAAATGACTGAATCTGCATAGGACTGGAGTCAATGTGTATGAATCTACAATTACAAAAAGATTGCCCTAATAAAAAGTAAATGGTGGTATTGCCAAGAAAAAGCATTTTAAAAAAAACATTACAGCAAGACTACAGTTTGAAAAAGGAAAACCTCGTACCAATGTGTAACGAGAAGAAAAAATTGTTAGGATTATGGCAAACATAAGTGTTTGTTGCTGGGTGAACGGCCAAAAGGAAACTGAAGATTAACTTGAGAAGATCTAGTTCAGGAGGTGATCCAAGTACTTCCTCAATGATCCTGATGTATGACACACAGACGTCTTGAGGAATAAATGTGATATGTTCTTCTCTGTGTTCCTAATATAATAAAAAGTTAAACAAAGTTTACATAAAGTTAAATATAGTATTACATTATATATGAGAGAATTAAAATAAACTAAATAATAAGTAAACAATGAAAAGCAAACATGAAAGCATACACATCAGAGAAATAGCTTTAGTTAGTTTTAGTCTCACCCCTTTTAAAATATTTTATTTATAGTCTCAATGACAGTTATGAAACCCCCTAATATTTTCAAAACAAAACATTTTTGCTGTCATGCTTTAGGATCTGAGATCATGGTGTGGTCCCATATATACACACACTTCTATTCTAAATCAGTGTTCCACCTAACTTCTTCATTATTCTAAAAAGCCAAATCTCTCACAAATAATTTAGGCAATCATTGTTTATTCTTAGAAAATACTTCTATCTTAGAGTTAGTTGTTGTACTGTATGAAAAGAATAATAAAAAAAGTCATGTAGTCCTACTATACCAAAAAGGAAGTACAGATTTAAACACAGGAATGATCAGTACAATAATCACAACAATAATCATTCCAAAATGTATCTACTAATATCAGTTAGGTTTAAATAAAAAATAAATAAAATAATAGCAGGGATAGGGGGGTACCCAGGCTAGTGCCTCCCACACAGGAGGAACTCAGAAGAAAGCACTCCTGTTACATGAACTCGTGCCTTTGGAGCAAGGTACATGGATTTAGGAAAGGACAAAAAGTGACCCTGAAAGCCAATCCTCTGCATCACAAGATGAAGCCACTGCTGTAGAAAGCTTTCTCTACATCTAATGTCAAAAGAGCAGGTGACGAGGAGAAAGGGTCTGATGCTCCAGCACCAACAAGATTTGCCAATAGTATAAGTAGTAAACTTGCCTATTACAAATCCTGACTGAGCTGGGCCTATCAATTTCAGTAGTACTGAAGCCAAGCGAACTCCTGGATCTTGATTATTAAGGGATATTGGATAGTATGAAACTTTTTGTTTCTTAGTAAGAACCTTAATATAGACTGTGAGACCAGAGGGAAGTTAAGAATGATCAAAGAATAAAAATAAAAAAATAAAACAAAGAAAAAAAACAACATAAAAAAAATCCATCTGGTCCAGGTGCCCTGGCATTGGTGGATTGCTTGATCACACTTTAAACCTCCACTGGAGTTATGTCAGAATTTTAGGATTTTATGTCAGCAGGTGATATAAGTGGTAATAAAAGAATTTGAGAATGTCTGACCTGAACCGATGACCCATACCATGGAGTATAATTTTTCATAATATTTTGCAAATACTTTAGCTATATATCTCTTGAGGAGTGATGCATAGATTTAGATTGATCCTGTATAGCAGTCACCATGGTTGGCTAGTAGTTTACCAGTAAATAGGTATGTAAATGTAACAGTGGAACAGTTTTCAAAAGTTAAACAATCAAAATTCCCTCGCAAGAAGGTATTGTCAGCCCCAGATAAACATAGGCACACAAAACAGCTGGGTTTTTTAGGCAAATAATCAACTGCTCATAGAATACAATACACAAACAATAGTGGGTGATACAGACCTCATCATAGATCCATTTATTGGCGCTAGACACTAATTACCTGATTGGTATCCCCCAGGACTTGGGGGGACTTGTCGCCTAATACATTCACCATTAATCCATTACTACATGACAATACACAGGCACATCCATTAATATATTGGGTACCAACAGTTGAGAGTATTATTCCTAAATTATTTGTACAGGGATATCTAGATATGCATCATTTATCTGTGATCGATATGTACAAATACATGGATATGGCTGTATATATTGCATACGTGTTTTATTACCCAGTATATCTATTTATGTATTCATACACGGATATTGTTGCATTGTTGCATATGAACAAAAGTTGAAAAGGATAAAATCATTCTGAACTGCATTCGGTTTTACTTCATTGGCTATTGCTTAAATTTCATTGGCTATTGCTTTATTAAAGCCTTCTATCCCTACTACTAATTTTTTTCATACACATTAATCACATTATACATATGGGTTTTTCATATACCCTTTATGAATTTCTTCTCAGCAACTTGTTTAGAGTACCCCTTCAATTGATCTTTTTGGCTATTCATCCCTTATACACTATCACAACTGATTACAGCCATACAGTCACACAATCTAGACTCTTCATTAATTCTTCTTCACTCCCTTTTCTCCTACCCCCTCCCTCTGGTCGGCTTATGGGAACTGATTCCTGTTCTCCCATTCCTAGTAGATGAAGCATCCTATGTGATACTCACCCACTGCCTTCTCTGACATCCCCATAGGGGTTGTTGTGGTGTCCTATGAGATAATCCTACCTTCTGAATGCGTACTACCAGCTGACTGGGCGTGTACAATGTCACAATCAGCTGTTTCTGCTCTGTGTGTGCGCACATCTCCTATCGTTTTTTAAAGGATTCTGCTTTAGCGCGAGCTCTCTGAGGGTGGGCGTGTTCTATAGACCTCGGGGATCAGTTGTGGCTACTCCCCGTCCACTTTGCACTGTGAAATATTCCTACCTTTGTACACCAGCAGCAGCAGTATGAGAGCTGTATGAAACTTCATATCTCCCACAGCGATTGTTGTAACAAATGTAAAGAGATGACACCTTTATTTGCACAGATCCCTGACATACCCTGCAATGTTTTTTTTTTTTTTTTTTTTTTTTAAAATGCCGATCTCATTGAGCATGTGTGTGATCACCATCTTTCTTTTTTCACTGACAGAAAAGTCCCTCTGTGCATGCCTGTTCTCTGAGCCTCCTGAGATTCATAGCATGCGTATCCCAGGAGGCTCTGCACTCCCATTCAGTCTTTACCGCCGCGGCGCTATTGACAGAATAAGAGGGGCTTGGCCTTTTTGTGTATTAAAAAAATTAAAAAAAAAAAATTTAAAACAAAAAGAAAACAAAGGATTACCGTATTTTTCCCCGTATAAGACGCTCCGGAATATAAGACGCACCCAATTTTAAAGGAGGAAAATCTAGAAAAAAAGAGATTCTGAACCAAATACTGTAGTAAAATATTTTATATCAACTGTATAAAGTTAACAGCAGTTTAAGAACAATTTTATGTCAACCATGTAACATATTAAGAACTATCTTTACTCTCATTAACAGTCAGTAAACAGTGAAAGTAACAAAAATAAGGCTGTAATGTTTTTATTCGAACCCCAAGAATTTCTCTTCTTCGCTGCTATCAGAAATGAGGAAGGACAGATCCACGCAGTCGTTGTCATCACTTTCTTCCTCACTGGTGTCAAATAAGATGTCGTCTTCTGTTCCATCCAAGGCATTACTAATGCCACACTTCTTGAAGGATTTTACAATAATGTTCTCCTTCACGGAGTCCCATGACCTTTTAACCCATTCACACACTTGTGTGATAGTGGGCCTCTTCATCCGCCCAGTAGGCGTCAGATCATGGTTCCCAGCTGTCATCCAGGTGTTCCACTCCTCTCGCATCATAACTTTGAACGGTTTGTTAATGGAAATGTCCAGAGGTTGCAGCTGGCTGGTAAGACCACCAGGAATCACAGCTATTTGGGTCTTAACTTCCTTAAAGTTCTTTTTAGTAGTTTCCGTAATGTGCGCTCTGAAATGGTCAAGCGCCAATAAGGAAGATTTCTTCAGAAGCCCGCCAGGACGTTTGGACCACACTTTGTCAATCCACAGCCTCATGCCATTTTCGTCCATCCACCCTTTATCATGAACGTGCACGACGACTCCCCGTGGAATTGTTTCTTTTGGGAATATTTTCCTTTTAAAGATCAACATCGGAGGCAGTTTGGTACCATCTGCACAGCAGGACAGCACAACCGTGTAGTGGGTTTTCTCATGCCCTGAGGTTTTTACAGGTATGGTTTTGGCTCCTTTGCTATCTACGGTTCTGTTAGATGGCACATCAAACGTTAGCGGGACTTCATCCATGTTCCCAATCTGGCTAATTTCAAAGTTATTCTTCCTCCTCGCATCAATAACAAACTTATGAAAAGACAGAATCTTTTATTCGTATTCCTTTGGCATTTTTTGTGCAATTCTGGTTTTGGTGCGCATTGAAAGGCCAGATCTCTTCATAAATCTATAGCACCACGATGGTGATCCGGTGAAATTCTGAATGCCTTTCTCCACAGCAATGCGTTTGGCCTCAAAGATTATAATTTTTGTTGAAAGTCCATTTTGCCGGTTACGTGTGATCCACTCCTTCACTTCCACCTCTAACTCTGGCCATTTTGCAGTTGGTTCACGTAAGGTGTGCTTGCTTTTATCCAACTTTTGGAGCTGATCCTCCTGTTTCCTCCACTCTCATCATTTTCTCAGTTGGAGGTGGCCCGAAGTGTCTCTCCGCTGCTCTGTTACCATGCTCCTTAGCAAATTTGATTACTTTCAGCTTGAAAGCAACGTTATATGCCAGTCTCTTCTGCTTAGACATCTTGAGGTGGTACTGGTATTTTTCTGCAAGAAATCCAGAAATGAAAGAACTGTCAATATTACCAATATGTTCTTCATTTCCCCTCCCCCCTTATATTTCATCTGGTGCTCTCTTATCCAGCCATATTTCATCTGGTGGTCTCATACCCCCTCATATCTCATCTGGTGCTCTCTAACCCCCCATATTTTATCTAGTGGTCTCGTTCCCCGATTATAAGGCACTGTCTTATATTTTTTGAAATGCCAAAATATGCCCTAGGTCTTATTTTCAGGGGGATGTCTTATTTTTCCAAAGAAGACTACAGTACACATTTATTGTTGAAAATCATTCATGATCACTCATGTGCCATTCATACTGTATTCCCCTTCTGATCACTCATGTGCCATTCATAC